>NW_017259277.1:207446-214596 GCF_001594045.1 Atta colombica | reverse complement strand
AAATATTTATTTAAATATAACTATTTAATTTTAAAATGTTCTATTTCTTTAATATAAAAAATTTAATAAATATGTAATTACATAAAATACAGAACTCTCGATATTAAATAAAGTTATCAAATTGACAGAGCAAATAAAAGTCAAAAACATCATAATTACGATAAATAATTAGAGAGTATTAAATAAAGAGTATTAAGAAAATTACAAACTATATAATTTACATATCTGGAGCCATGGTAGTATCAGGCGCTAAGAAAAACGAATAGAAAAACGAGAGATACTGCCATACTCCTTTACGCGAGCCAATGAATTGCAGCAAATCTGGAAACATAATTCTCAGTGATGGCTGATCAAGTTCTACATACGCTCAATTGATAGATATCACTCGGATTGTATAATGAAAGTACTTTTATTTTTTTTCTACGTGTGAGTTCTTTGAATGATAATATTGCGACGCAAAATCTCTAAATTTTATCATCTCTGAATTTTATCATCATTTTAAGAAACGTCATCATTAATGTCGTCGACCAGCAGAATGCTAGCTCTTATGCTAGATGGCGTTAGAGGTGCTATAGACGCTACAGACGCTCGAATGCCTGTCCATGATGGAAAGGATAATGGTGTGCTCAGTTTGCAACTGTCTCTCCCTAAATCTTCGCCGTCTCTATCTATGAATGTCGCGTGAGGGGAAAAAATTACCAATTGTGAAGTGCTAAACATGGGGCGATATTTATAGTTTTTATTTAAAAATTGTCTTAAATAATGTCTTAAGATGCTAATATAGTTCTCGGATTGACTTGTGACATCTTAAGATTGTAGTAAAGATTGTCTTAAATACAAGAATCCACTATGAATACCGGTCTTTCGCGTGATGAAATTGGTACTGAATCTTTCCTTGTTTAACGTTCTTTGTTTCTATAGAAAGAGAAATATAAAGTGTGTTAAACAAGGAAAGATTATCAGCGAAGACTGTACATTATATTTAATCTTAAGACATTATATTTAAGACGATTTAAAGATAAAAGCGAATTATGAATACAGCCCTATATTTAGCGTTTCACAGTTGATAGCTCATGTTTACTATGAATAGTCATATGAATAGTCATATGAATAGTCACATGAATAGACAGAAAGCGCGAATACTTAGAGACACTGTCCAAGCAGACACTGCACACACCATGCAAAACTTTTCACCATAGTTAAAACTCAGATAGAAAAAGACGCGCACTGAGATCGTGCGCGAGAAAGAACGCACCTGGATTACAATAAATGCATTCTTTTTTACCTGACCTTTACTACTATTCTTTGAATGCGTAATCTAGAGATACTTGTTTATGTTTGAATTAAGATGTTTAAAGGCTCGCGACAGTGCGCGGCGCGAGGCGCTTATCAAGCAGTTCCCACTTCCCGCACGCCAAGTTATCGATGGCGATATTTGGTGCTTTAGAAATTAATATCTTGAAAATTGCGAAAAGTGGGATAAAGAACTAAGCTAAGAAATGATAATGACAAATCGATTTATCCGTTATTCTTTATTTATTAATAATAATATTTAACAAAAGAAGATCGAGTGGAAATGAAATTATACACTGGTATTTACCAATTAAGTTAGGAAATATAGTAATGACAAAGCGATTTATTCGATCTTGATTTCTATTTGTTTATAATTTAACATTTAATAAAAAGAGATCGTAAACGATCTCGAGATCGTGAAAACGAAGTTATACATTGGTATTTATTAACTAAGCTAGGAAATGATAATGAAAAAACGGATTATTCGTGATCGATTTCTATTTGTTTATGATTTAGTACATAAAGAAAGGAGATCGAACGGAAATGAAATTTTATACTATATTCTTATTAGCAACTATATTTTATTTACTAACATGAGAAAATGCCGTACCAAAAAAATTCTTAAAAAATTCTCAAAATTCTATGAGAAGAAAATAAATAATTTTTGTCATTTGCTGTTTTTCTGTAAAATTGAGTAAAAAATTATTAAAAATAAATATTCGGCGATTTTTAGTAATTAACATCTCGTTAACTATTGCGAAAATTGCAAAATGATAGAGGACTTTTCTATTTAGTTTTGTCCGCTCTACCAGAACACGAAGTATTTGACGATTCTAAGACATATAGTAATTTTTTTGAGATTAAAAAATGATCGGCAGCTGGACATGAAAATGAAAATGCTCTGGACATGCGAACTTACAATTAATTTTAATTACAAATGATCTGTTTATTAAGATCTTAGTTGCTTAGTTTGAAAATTTATCTGCAGAATATAGATATATTTTTATAATAAAGTATTTCTTCGACAAATTCAGGGAAATAAAATCGAGATGAAATAAATTGAGACGAGACCGAGACCTGATTATCGAGACTTTTCCGAGGCAAGACGAGATTTGGGTTGATGTCGAACTCGAAAAGTAAAACATTAATAGTATATTATAAAAATTACAAATAAAAAAAGACAACGTTATAAATATCATTTTGTTGTCATTGTTCATTAAAATATTAATACCTATATTCTTTTCTAATAATGTTTATTTTACATTCTTCAAAAAATATACACTTTCTCAAACAATCATAAATTTAATTGTTATTTCATTATTTCCTCATAAATTTTTACAAAAGTTATGTAAATAAAAGTTTTATTGTACAAATAACAATGTTATCTTTCCAAATATTTTCAGTTGACATCTCATAAAAGTCGGGAATTTCAACTTCAAACTCTGGCTGAACAATATTTTTGCAACAAATTGTTTGCAGATTTTAAGATTCTCATTAACATTTGGTTATTAATGCTTTTATAAAAGATATGCTTATTAGTATAAAAAAATTATTTAATTGTTTGCAACAATTTAATAAAATGATATACTACTGTGATTTTACTCGTGATGGTTTTTCAAGATCAAAAAAGATTTCGTTACGCACAAATCACACACACACACACACACACACACACACACACACACACACACACACACACACACACACACACACACACACACACATACACGCACACACACACACACACATACACGCGCGCGCGCGCGCTCATTTATTTCCTTAATATGCTTTAGGATAATATAAGCCCCGAATGAAATATACTGAGCAATAAAGTTTCTATCTTTTCTCATTAACTCTTGCTTCAACGTCATTTTCTAATCGTTTTTAATCGTAATGCAGCGTGCGAATTAAAATTGTATCTCGTATAGCTGCAGTAATAACCGCACTGCGTAAAATGATACTGCAATCGCATGATGCATAAAGGTAAGTACGAGTGTAAACGAATCTACCTACGTAACGCATGCGAAATTTTTATGAACTAGATTACAATATTAATGTCTTCACGATAGCGTGATCCTGATGATTCCCTTCATTTAGAAAGCACTGTCTCTCTTTCTTCTTTTCCTTCTTTTTCTTCTTCGAAAATTTTGAAATTTTAAAATTTATCTTGGTTTCATTAAAACAGCTTTAAGGGATACCACACAGACATTGCTTTAGCTATATCTTAAAATCATATTAGAATGTATTTCCTTTACCTATAATTACACAGTATATTAAATATTATAATATTGTCTATATTAGTGTGTGAAACAAATCCTAAGAGTCTATAAGCCAAAATATTATTACTTAACAATTTTTCTTTTTTTCTCTCTCTCACTTTTATTATATTATTGCTATTTTTTATTTTTCTTTGTATACCTATTTTTAGATGATTTGCTATACTAGAATAATAACATTTTATTATATGAATATTTTATCTATTATATCTCTATCTCTTTGCGCCTCTGTCTTTCTTTTTACCTTTTTTTAATAACGTAAGAGTAATTTGACCAGTGAGCAAAAAATAGTACAACAAATTTTAGTGACGGAACATGTTATACATATATACATGTGTAAGACACGTGTGTTTGACTTTTCGAACAATATAATAGTATTGGTTGTTCCAATTTTAGAATAGCGATGCACTTCCATTTCGATTGATAAGCCAATTCCGCATTGAAAGTGAACCAATATAAGTCGCAAATAATAATTACGATCGCGTGCGAGATGATTATTAGAGGGAGCGCCGAGAAGCTTCGGTTACTAATGATTATGTTCGTTTTTCGAGTATCACCCTCTAATAGTGCCACTTAATCAGAGCCACTTCACGAGTTCATCAGGCTTGCCTCGCCGAACAATTGATCAGATTTATGACGCCTGAAAAGCCTGAACAATGCAAAACTTATTACAATTTTAGTTTCACGTGTTCAATCTTTGAATTCGAACTTTCGATGATTATAGGACATGTATTAACCCTTTATGAACAGGTGACTTTATTTGAGCCATTTAGTTTTCATGAAATTTAATTAAACTTATTCAAATCTGATGTCAAAATAAAAAATGCAAAATGGCGAACAGAAAAAATAATCTGATGATTAAGTGCACTAACTTTCAAACTCTGTTCATAATTTAGGACTCTGTTCGAAGTTATACATGTCGTTATACATGAGCAAGAACTGAAGAGTGGAAATTTTTATATGACGTAGAAACTTTTTCATGATTTGTTCAGATAAGCCTTCTGTGACACAAGTTCCTTTTTCATTGGAGGTTATCGAATTATTGAAATTTTTTACATTCAAATTCAACGATCTCCTAAAACCGAGTTTCATGATAATCAGATTATTTCTTTGAAATTCAGTCTGCCATATTAAGTACCATTTTTTGAATTTTAGAATTCTGAGGCAAGAATCTTTGCCAAAATTCAATTTAGAAACCCCGAAAGCTCTTAGAAAACTTTTAGAAGTTTTCGATAAGTTACTTTGTTAGAAAACTTCTGTACTCAAAGAATTTAAAAAATCATATATCATATCTCTGTCGATATTTAGGTCATATGTTGATTGAAAAAAATCTTTTTGCAAAATTAATAAAAAAGTATATCCATTTCAAAGATATATTGTTCCATAATTATATAAGATACATTATTTTATGTTTATATAATAATATTTTAAACTTAATAAGGCGACATTTCATTGGATATTTTCTGTAGATTTTCCATATAAAATAAATTTTTTTATATAAAAAAATATCCTTGAAAAAATGTACAAATATTTTTCAAAAAAGATTTCTTTATTAATTAAATTTTACAAATTCATAATTAGAAAATCTTCAACAAAAACTGAAATTTCATAAAATTAAATTGAAAGATTTTGAACATTAAATTAAAAAAAAAATTACGAATTCAAATTTTTTATAAAAAAAAATTTTTCAATTCAATTTTTTAAAATCTTTATAAAAGTAGCTTTAAAATACATTAATGTTTTATTACGGATTCTAAATATAACAAAAGAGACTAGTTCAATTCGCATCACTGTTGATCTAGCCAGTCAATCGCAATCGAGAAAGGATGTTCAATCGCCTGAAAATTAATGATCGCAAAAGAAATTCTGTTTAAGTTATGATCAGCATTTTATCATCAGTACATAGAGACAAAAAAGCAATATAATTCAGAAAATTGAAACCAGATATTAACGACGTCGAAAGAGCGTGCGGGAAAGTTTCGCAGTCGCAGAAATAAAAGTTGCACTATAACATGCGCGTCTTGTTTCATGATAATGCTATTTCTCTGAAAATAATTGTACAAAGATATATTAAAATATGATTTATCGTTAAAGTATGATTATAAATTCTACTCAATACATCAATTGTTTTTATCTCAGAATAAAAAGTTCGTTGAAATGAACCAGTGAAATAAGATTGGAATATCGTCCTTATCGTCTAAAATATTATCCTCTTCTATTTAAAGTAATAATAAACCATCATAATCATAAAAGATTGCTAGGATATCATGTTTTGAAGCTTTATAATCTATTATTGTTACTGTATTTATTATTGTTTATTGTAATCGTTGTAATTTAAGTCTAGAAATTTGTATTTATAGGGAAATTACAAAATTTAGAGACGTAGAAGACGAAGAGAACATTTTCCTTTTATTCTGGAAACATTTATTATATTTACAATTTCATTAATTTATTGCAGTGCATTTAGTTCATTACATTTAGATTTTTATTTATTAATGCTGTAGATGTTGCAATGTGTTGTTTGTTTATATCGTCTTGGCCTTAAATATAAAGCGCTATACAAATTGATGTTGTATATTTAATGAAAAATGAAATGAAAAAATTTTATTAAAAAATAATATTTATTTTTATAATAATTGTAATATTTTGTTAATTTTCCCTTGATTTTTATTGCCGCCTTTCTACAGTGCAATTAATTGAGAGTGTTTTGTACTTATGGTCAAAACTATATAATGAAAATCCTCGTTAAAACTTAAAGGAAAAGAAGGAAACTGAGTACAAGTCGAACAAATGAGCACACGCAGTTAATAAAAACCTCTCGGTTTTACTGATAGAAACCTCAAAACAGTTGAGCAGATTCTTCAAGGACCATTTCCTGTGCGCATTTGGCAACGAGACATCTGCGTACGGGCCTGACACACGTGCAGAGACAAGCGCGTACTTCTGTATAAAGCCAGTCTCTCGCGGTGTTAACGACCCCGGCAATTGACCTGCGTGACCTGACCTAGAGTCCGTTCCGCATGCGCTCGGGTCGACTTTAGTCGCATTAGCAGAACCGTTCGATATTTCGATGCTTGCCTCGGATATACTAGTCAGTAATGTCAGTATTCACTCGACCAGCGAGTTGTAAAGACATGGTGAAGAGCTTGTTCCAGAAATATTCTCGATGCTGATTTTGAGAAACAATTTTTTTATCTTTTTTTTCTCTGAACAACGAAGATTTTGAAATCTCTAATTGCGTGGAGAGGATAGGATTGCGAATTTGATTAGTGTTCGATCTCGCAGAAGGTTGAAACAATATTGGATAGCCTCACATGTGCAGGAAAAGTTGTAAAAAAATTTGTGAAATTTTTAAAAATATTTATGAAGAATATTATGATTTTTTAGTGACGTGAAATATAATAACTGGTGAAGTTTCTTCATTATTTCGGAAGTTAACACACTATATAGTTAAAAAAAATGTATTTTTAAAATTACTTTTAATCAAACAAGATCGAAAATGATGCTACAAATCAATTATTAGCACATTTTAGGGCATTTGGTGTCGCATTAATTGTATATTCTTAAATATATATATATAT
>NW_017259277.1:206385-207025 GCF_001594045.1 Atta colombica | reverse complement strand
AGATTATTATTTTACTCCATATTTAATATCATGTTCAATAATATATTATATTGACTCAATTCCTTTCTTATTGCATATATTATGATATTCATACTAAGTATTTACACCATAATATATTAAAAAAAGAATTTTTATAAATGAAAAAAAATTGTTTTAAAGAATTCATATTAAAGTTAATATATTATAAAAATTAATAATAAGATTGGAAATAAGATCGTTTAATACATTACTTTAAATACAAAGCGCCACTGAATGTTGAGACGTTGAATTATTATATATATATTCATTTAAATGAATTAATTTCAGAAATGATAATTGCGTGTCGATATGGCTGTCAGACTTTCAACGTCAATTAAACTATAATAAACTTATTGCGAAAAATATTGCCTCAGCCGGGAATCTAATCCGGATTTTTTACATTCCGTGCGAGTGTCCTAAGCCTTTAGATTTAGGTCGAGAATGGTATCCAGTATAGTCAAGGCAATATTTTTCGCAATAAGTTTATTAAGTTTTTTAAGATTAAATTTGGGAAATTTGGGGGGATTATTAATATTTCAGATTGATTGCGTTGAAAGTTCAACCATATTGGCACGCAATTATATTTCCGAAATTCATTTAAATGAATATATATATATATATA
>NW_017259277.1:199912-206327 GCF_001594045.1 Atta colombica | reverse complement strand
AGAGAGAGAGAGAGAGAGAGAGAGAGAGAGAGAGAGAGAGAGAGAGAGAGAGAATGCATGCATACATGCGTGTATGCTCGTTCTTGTTCGTAAAAGAGAGAATGAGAGAATGAAAAAGAACATATGTACGTTGCGCACAATAGGGAAATGTAAGAAATCATGTTTCAAAATTATTTAGAATCTTTCAAATCTTAACTGATATCTAGAATCTTTCAAATCTTAACCGATTTTAAAGTTTTTTTTTTAATTAAAGGTTATTCAATTTCGAAAAAAGCTGTCAAAATCAATTTTTTAATTAAACTTTTTTTTTAAACGGCAGACATAAAATGACAGAAAGCATTTTCAATATGAATCTGATTTATAAATTGAGTATATATATTTTTGATATCACAGATTACAGAGAACTAAAATTGCGAAAATTATTATAATAAGTCCAATATGGCCACTATGAACAATAAAAGAATTAGAAATACGAATAAATCTATCATTATAAATTAATTTATATTTACAAGATCTTCATGTGAATACATATTTTTAAGGCAATTAATTGTTCATCATTTGTAATAATTAAGAAACTCAAAATGGCGAACGAAGGATTATGGCGGATGAAAATTGAAAAATTATTTAATTTTTGATGAAAATCATTAAAAGATTTTTGAAATCACTGATTATAAAACTTGAAGTCAAAGTTGTGAAATTCAAAATAGTGCATTAAATATGGCGAATATCTATATTAAAATATATTTTTTCTTTTTATGAATAATTATGTATTACAATTTTTAATATCATTGATTATTTTGTGAATATCCTGAGTTAATTATATTTGTCTCCTTTCGCGAGTACTCGTAATTAAATATAGTATAATTATATTTATTACCTCCCCTATACACAAAGTTGCACAAAAGTTACAGCAACATTGCATGTTGCAACAATATTGCAGAGATTTTGCAGCGATATTGCTGCAAATTCTGTGTTGTATTTGTACGACAGTGTTTCTTTTACACAAAGTCAAGAAAGTCTGATATAACTGTTGAGCTTCATCATGAATAGTTTTCAAAGAGCATTTCCATTTTTATTCTCAGTTTAGTACAAATCAGATTCACATTGGAAATTCTTTCTGTCTTTTAGATGCCATTTTATGTCTGCCATTTGTAAAAAAAAAGCCTAATTAAAAATCAACTTTCAACTGACAACTTTTTTCAAAATTAAATGAGTTTTAATTAAAAAAAAAAAAAAAACATCAAAATCGATTAAAATTTAAAAATTGTAGACAATTTTGAAACACGATTTCATTTTCCCCACTGTGGTGCGTACGTGATACGCTACGATAAAAGTTGGATGTTACACTATAATAAATATATAAATATTTTTAATAAATCTAATAATATGTATAATGTCAATATTAGTCAACAAGATATTAGTGTCTAATATAATCAAAACTTTATTAAGCAATTGAGGTATACATTTCGACCCTTGTTTCGAGTTCTCTTCATTACATAAATTAATGACGCGAAAACAATTAGTTATTAATAAGATCGCATTATGATGATTGAATATCGATTACACATATCATTAGATTTAATCTTTTGAGCCTATTATTATTATTTATTTTCAATAAATTTATCTCAGAAATTACTGCGCTCTGATTACTTTCGGTCTTTTAACATAGTCAATTTGAAATATTAATATTCTTTAATTCTTAATTAATAATCTTCCCAAATTTAATTAGATCTATGATTTGATGCTATTAGCGTTAAAACTTGTAAAGATTTTAATTGCGAAATTTATTGCGAAAAATATATAATGATTTCTGAAATAAATTTATTTAAAATTTATATACATAGTCGATGTATTAGTATCTAGATCTAGAATACATACACGTACCAGTGCCTAGGATGCAACATCTAACTTTGATCATAAGTGGCACTTTTCCATATTTAGTTATTAAAATAAAACAAGTTTAAAAGTCCATATTCGACTATCCTCCTCCCTCCTTATAGAGTTTAAAAATTTCAACTCTATAATTTGTCCTGCTCTCCTCCTCCCCAAATAAAATCTTAAGTATGTGAGGAGTGTTACATCTTAATTATGTTAATATCGTTATTAACTTTATATTCCAAAAGAGCATCGATCAAGATAAACCTGCAATGCCGAATTTAGAATCTTCGATAATAATTGTTGTTTAATTTTTGATATTCTAACAGTATGGATTATACCAGTTGTAGCTAATAAAATTACTTTTTAAAAGTAATCATATATTATAGTTACCAAGACAAAAAAGTTATTGTATAATACCTAGATAATGATTTTCAAAAGTAACATTTCATTACTTTATCATTAAATAAATAAAAACAATAATAAGCATTAAACATAGATGTCTAGCGCGGTAAATGTTGAGCAGAAAATTTTTCATAATAAGTTAAAAATTAAAAAGACTCGTTCATTTATAGATACTATAAAAAGATTACATGTTTCGATTCTCATTTAATTCTCGCTTTTATCAGATTGTCATCAGTTTTAATAATGTATAGGTTGTAGTGATTTAATTCTGTTGATTAAAAACTTTGCTCACACATAGACTAATAATAATAATAGACACAATAAATAATAGACACATTGATTAATAATAAACCTCAGGAAAGAACTAAGAAAAACATAACTGAGTGACGCATATAAAAGTTATAAAAATAACTTAAAAATAACTCATCATTAAGGGGATGCTGGAGTGATCAAATCAGGACAGACCGATATAAATCTCCGAATTTACTGAACGGAATCAAAAATTCTTTTATGCAAAATTGAGACATGCTGCAGTGGATTTTATACTAAAATAAAAAAAGTTAAAAATTTACATTTTTTTCAACTTGTAGAGCTATCATCTGATGTAGATATTTCCTTAATACAAAAGTTTTATAGCTCGTATAAACGAAACGACAGTTCCGCACCCAGTGTTTTACGTGCACAAACAATACTGAGTTTATAAAACAAAGATTAAAAGCTTAAAAAGAAAGATTTATATCGTTCTGCAAATTACGTGTATACGAATGCTGAGCGACGATTCGAAACTGCTAAAAACAAAGCAATAATTATGTTTAACAATAGATGTTTGATCTTGCAATAGATAATGTTGCAATATGTTAGATAAGGACAGATGAATGCGTTTGAGTAAGACACAACAATATATAATAAATATAAGAAATGAATGAAAAATATCACTGTTATCGAATTTGGAATTAAAAAAAATTTGTACTATGTACGACCTCGATCAAGTTCAGTCATCGTTCCAGCATCCGTTCCAGTCTCCTTAATTGTTGAGACCATTGAAAAATGGTAGATGACGTTTTGATTCAATTTTTTATAAATGGTATGTACATGTTGGCTTCTCTGACCGGTCTAGATCACCCTGTATATTTGAATTATATAACTGTCTCAGATAAAAGGTAAACTGACTGAGAGCAAAGTACTTGATATTATATAGATAAAAATTCTTAATAATAGGTAAATAAGCCTTATGTAAATCTTCAGTATTTGTTTGTAGATTTAAACCTTTAGTTTTACAAACAACGTGCCGATTACATTTTCGAACACAATCCAGTTAAAAATAATATTTTTTACAATAAATTTTGTAGTTCATGGCATTACTTTCATCAAACTTAAAAATTAATATTCATAAACTTTGTTCTTGTATTAATACAGCTTTGATTGGTTTTTATATTATATTCTTAAGACATCATACATATAAATCAATCACAGAGTCGGAGATCATATTAGTGATATTTCAAGATATTATTTAAAATTTTTTGAAAGTAAGAACTAATTATAATTATATCGGTTAAAGATTGAAATATAAAAAATTATCTAGGGGAAATCGGAGTCAGCAGACTATAGGAGTAAGTAAAATAATCGCTATATTAAAAACAAAACACACGAGACAGGCACAAACGTGTCTGAGCACGCAGCACCGACTGCCACTCAGTCTGCTGTAACATCTCGTTGCGAACACATCTAAGAAATTATGCTATGATTTTAAAAAATCGTACATCTAAGTAAATATTTTTATTCTTAAAGTTTTTTGTTTTACAATCGTATATGATTGTCTGAGATATTTGATTTCAATTTAGATAGTAAATATTTAGATAGTTCTTACTTAATAAAGTCCAACAGATTTTTTGTTTATATATTTTTGTTATCATATTGTTAATATTTTAAAAAAATGAACGGAGAATAGTAGACTAATCACAGCATGAAACTGTATGACTCATTTAGTGACGACTCTTATAATACTTACTCAAAATTGTAATCCTTTAAAGAGATTTACCTTATGAATTATGCTTGAAGGCTTTGACACATAAAAAAACTTAAAACGTAAGACTTAAACAGTAAGGAAATCAACATGTTGGATTCGCTATTGCTAACATTATAGTCTCTACTATGATTGATTGATTCACTTATTGCTTAAGTCTCACATTTTAAATTTTTCTGTCGCATTGCCTTGACGCTTAAAATTCAATGTTATAATGGTCGTAGCACAGACTTCTGTATAATGCATAATGCATAATGCATAAAAGAATCAATCAAAATTCTTCTTTTTTAAAAAATAGGAATAAAGGAAGCATTTTGATTGGTTAATTCGCTTTTTATTCGGTAATTATTGCGAATGACTTTGACATATGTTGTCAAAGTCAAAGTCATCGGCGAGATTTAATCTTTTCGCAATAATTACCTTATTATCCAACAATAACTTTAATCATATGATTAATCATTATTTTGACGATAAAAATGAGTGTCAAGTGTCAGCATGAAAAGGCTTTGATCGATATTTTAAAAAGTACAGACGTGCATAATATATTAGTTTTTAAACAATTATTTGGTAACTATTCTTATGTTGTAGTAAAACTATCAATCCTAAAATATCTATAATTTAAATCCAAATGAAAATCACAAGTTTATTATAGATAAGCTGAATATTAATATATAAATATTAATATATAAAAGTAAGAATGGAAGACTGTAATACACTCTTGTGTTGCAACGAAACTAAAACTGCATTCCAACAAATACTTACTGTACACGATTTAACACAATGTAACACAGCGAGTTCTAATTGGAAAACATCTGACTTGAAAGAGATACACACTTTTAAGTATGCGCGAATAAAAGGAAACGTACAAATGAGTCTTTTCTAGATGAGCTTTATCTCCTCAAATTTCGGCGGATGCTTGATCTAACTTATGTTTATGACTTTCATGCATCTTAGGGCAAGAGCACAAATTTTTCCTATCAATCTATCTTTTTTGTAACGACTACACGCATCATCTAACAATGAATTTTCTATTAAATAAGTTTGACACTAAGAGTAAAAAAAGTTCATGATAGAATGAAACACATGTGCTTATTAATTAAACAGAAACCTCACCATCTTATATTGAGAGCCTATATGTATATATTTATATATGTATTTATATATGTAATATCATAATTTTGGAGCTATTTTCACATAAAAGGCAATAAAAAGGTAAAACAGTATTTGTTATTTTTAAAGCTTTATGCTTTAAAGCAATGTAAATTACTCCCACAGCAAATGTAATATTGCAATGATATTACAATATTGTAGTAATAAGTCATATTACAATATTACTCATCAACATCGTACAAATATTACTATGTAATATATCACACTGCAATATTGTATAAATATATACTATGTGGTAGTATATCGCAATGCAATATTACTGCAACATCTTACAATATATTACATGATAATGTAATATTGCAGCAATTTTGTAATGATACTGCAATATTACATGCGGGATTATACTCGTAATAATATTACTTCTCGTGTTATCATTCAATACTGAATGGAATAAATGTACCGAATAAGGAATCCCGCCTCGATGATCATAATTATGATGTATATTGTCAAGATCATGATCGTGGTCATAATCCTGAAAACCTCCAACAGATTCATCGCTCGTTATTCATAAAAAAGTTATTATTAAAAGTTATTAATAAATGAAACGCAATTTTTGGATACAGAGTATCTATACATTTAGACACTTAGACGTAGAGTATACATTTAGGAAAATAAATGATAAGGAATGAATTCTATTCTTGTTTATTTTGATAGCCTCGATCAAATGCGATATTCTTTCTTAATTATATTCACTGTCAGTATACTTTCATACTCGTTAGAGAATTTTTATGAAAATTACTATGCCTCGTAAGCAGAGAAAGGCATATGGGTCAGTTCTTAATATTGTTAGCAGAAGATATTATTTCTTAAACTTTTTTTATTAATAATTTTTTAACAAATAATGAATAAACCTATTGGCTGAAACATATTGAAGCTTACTCAGGGTATGATCATAGTCAACATGTCATGATCAGGAGTCTCTTACTCAGTATATTTATCTTG
>NW_017259277.1:190760-199812 GCF_001594045.1 Atta colombica | reverse complement strand
CACACACACACACACACACACACACACACACACACACACACACACACACACACACACAAAGATATGGTTTGGTGAACACACTTTGAATATACTATACGTATGTATAGTATATATGTGAGAACATCTTGTAAGAAATTTAAATCGTTATCAAAATAACACTTTTGACAGACTCAATTTCGAGATCTTAGAAAGAATTGCACCGATTTTATTCGAACTGATAACAATCAGAAGATCAATAACTATATAAACGTATCAATAACTATATAAACTGTATTCCAAAATTCACTGTATTCAAATTCAGCAAATGCTGAAAATCTATTAGTACACATTATGTAAATTGTACAATAGATTATTAGTGCTGGCAGTGAATTTTGGAACATAGCCATAATAAAAAGGTCATTAAATTTTTTATTTATGTAGGTATCTGGCATCCGATTTGAAGAAAAAGTTTTTTAAATACGCATTAAATAGAGCAGGCCTAATTTTAGTTCTAAAACCAAAACGCAAAGCCATAAAAAAAAATTCAATGTAAGATTTCAAGGACTGTAAAATATTGATAAGCGTCACTCGCAGATGTATATCAAAATATTTTACAGTTCCCGAAATCTTATCTGCATTGAATCTTTTTGCGTCATCTTTTAGCTTCGTTTTGGCTCCGGAGCTCAAATTGGATAGGTCTGAAATAGAGCTAAATTTATATCCATTTGTATTGGGTCGTTCGGAAAGTTCGGGCCGATGTTGAAGGAAAATTGAAATGCAGAAAATTTTAATTTAATAAATGTAATTTAAATTTTTTAAAGTCGGCACGAACTTTCCGGACAACCCAATATTACCGTTCGTTTCATTTGTATAATACTTTAAGGGATTGAAAGAAAAAAATATTTTGAAAAAATGTTAGCACCTCACTGATTCAACATCATTTGTATCATATTCTGTTTCGTTTGTACCCTTAAGAGGACGATTATACCGAATTTTCAAAATATGGGATGAAAGTTAATTTCACCATTATTAAGATATTTTTAACGGTGTTTCAGTATTTATACCCTCAAGGGAGTGATTATATTGAAATTTGGAAATACGGATAAGAACTAACTTCGCCATTTTTGAAGATATTTCAAATCTATAAACAGGTGCTGCTCCAGGATCGTTTATAGATTTATACCCATCGAAACCGATATAAACGTATACAAATAATACCGAAACAGTATTTTATTTAAAATATCTTAAAAGATGGCGACGTTAGCTTTTACTCTTATTTTGAAAATTCGATAATTACTCTCTTAAGAATACAAACAAAATGAAAATTGGTTCACATAGTAGATTTTTTTATTACGTCCTTCATTTTCGAAATATTTAAATCAAAATATTTGGCAAGACAAAAGTTCCATAAAGCTCGACGATGACGGTGTCGTAATTGCATGTGATATTTACTCGATTTATTTAACTATTTACTTTTTTTGTATATTTGGCATCACGAGTGCCACTGTGTACCGTCCTTTGATACTTTTCTTTCAAAATTACGAAAAAAGAACGTTTGTGTGATAAAGAACCAGTTTTATAAAGCTCAATAAACGTTACAACACAAGAGAATAATTAATGATTATCCAAAGCCAAATCCATTCAATTATCCTGCTTGCGAACGTTGCATTAACGGCCATAGCGTTAGTCTCATATGCAAGATCTATTGTAAATGTCAGGCATTCGTAATAAATGCGTCGCTATTAATTAATATAATGCCAGAAGCAATCGCCGTTATACCATTCGCGCTGTATCGATCCTAATTTCCAAAACGCATTCTCAAATGCTGTGTTTAGTTTAACGTAGTTTAAGCACTTTGTGTGTAATTTGCGATAAAAAAACTATTATTACGAATGATGCTACAACGTTTTAAATTTCAAGATTGTAAACGCACACCTGAAAATGTTAATGTTTTACTTAATGTTCTACATCGCCGCGCTTGTCTCATCAATAACCGTGAAAATATCGAAAATTTCAACATTGCTTTAGTTTTGCCAGAGAAAGTGATTTGATCAATTAATTTCAAACCTAACTCGAAGATTAAATTAATTTACTAATGGCTTTTGAGGAGGATCGTGGTATTAATCGACGGCCAATTGTAAGACAATTTGCGCGAGCGTTTGCTGAACATTCGCATGACCGAGATATTTGGCAGTTAAATAAAAGATATTACATGATAATTTACATCGATAATAACACGTATTCTACTAAAGAAAGATTCGTTCCTTCTTTATCTTCTTTCAGAATATAGACTAAAATATCTACTGAAACTTAAAATGATTTATTTATTTAATTAGCCAAATCAACGTTAATTTGAATATTAATGTGTCGATGATGATCGATGTTCATGATTAGTCGATTTGTCATTTTCGACCTGATCATAAAAATTATTTTTATATTAATTCGGCAATTGCAAATATTTTTAAAATTTCATCTCTTGGTTAATTCTACATTGACGGAAAATCAGAAAACAAAGTACCTATATATGCATACGTTATAGAAAATTGGTAAACATTTTAAATATTTTTTGCGATAATAAAAAAATTTGTTTCAAATTTACAATTTTAAATTTATATCCCAAAAATAATTGAATTTTTGAAAAAATAATACAATACAAAGATATTCAATTCATTGGATATTATCAAGAACTCAAAAATATCCGTTGCCATTAAAAAAATTTTTTATTAATTTTATTAATTTTAGTAACAAAAATCAAAGATATTTAAGGTTATATTTAAGGTTACTTAACGTCATTGAAGAATGTTCCCCTACTTATTCTACAATTTTGATAATAGATGTTTTCTCCCAATCTCTAATCATTTTCGAAAAGAACTTTTTATCAGACTCACACACACACACACACACACACACACACACACACACACACACAGATTATTTTTTAAAGTGCGCCTTACTTTATTAAGTAAAATTAAAGTTTTCAGAACGAATTCCTTGATTTTCTCGAGTCGACAAGTGTATGCAATCTATCGCGAAAATTCAAAAGTTCAACTTTTCGCCCAACGTTACATTAGAAATAAAGATAAAAATCAAGGGGGAAATAATAATTGTCCAATAATTTAAAAATACAGAAATGTTTTGTAGAAGTGTGTGAATCAAGCATTTTTTAGGTCGAATCAAATCTTTTTCATTCGAAAACAGAAAATGATTTACAATACAATAGGGCCTTTTCCGAATTTCAACATTTTTCAGCTGCAATGTTGATAATAATTTTTGATAAATCAAATAGTGATAATAAGTCGGAGGAGATCGAAAAATATATAGTCTATCTATTTTTTAAATTATTTATTCTATCTTATTTCTCCGCATAAGGGCATGACTTTCCACGCGAAGTGATTCTCACCCCTGCTGCTTAGGGGCGCACGATTTCCACGCGAAATAAGACTTCCACCTTACTTTCCTCTGTTACTGAGCACATGGATTTAAATTGTCATCATTATTACTCAGTATATGAATAGAAGCAGATATATGTGTATATATTTTTCGACCTCCCCTGATTTATTATCACTACTTAAATTATAACAAAGATCAGTTGATTGTTATCAACATTGCAGCCGAAAAATATCGAAATTCAGAAAAGGTCTTATTAAAAATACTCAAAAACGAATCAAATTTTTCTGAATTTACGTGACTGATTTAAAAGTAATAAAGTATTTTCAATAACATTTCAGATTTTTTAAATAAACTGATGATTTGAAATTTCGAACTTATTCGAAATTATTATTATGCATTCGAATCTTTCGAAAACAAATCGAATTAAATCCACTTTAATTCGATTCGATTCGAATTTGAACTATTCACATATTTTTCTAATAAGTATATATAAGAAAAAATTGTTATAGCATATAATGTAAAAGAAACCGAAACTCGTTATAGAATTGATTATCAAAAAATTAATAATTCAATTAATATACGGAAGAGCACTTTTTAATCTTTTTTTTGTTTTTTTATTAGTTTTGGCGTTACCAATTACAATTTTTCTGTGATCGTAGGCAATGATATATTTTATTGTTAGATAATTTTTAATGCAGTTAGTTAATCATTCTTGTAACACAGTTTGTGAATAGAATTTCTTTATTTTATCTTTATTACAAAAACGATCATGATGATGTAAATTGATCAAAATGAATCCGAATTAGGTGACAATTAATTTTATAATCTTTTTATGGTATATCAATACATTTTTTAAGAATATGCTTACAAATATAATATTTTATATATAGACATTCTTTTTTCATTTTTTATAAAAAATTATATAAAACAGATTACGCATTATAATTAAAATAATTATTTTATTTGTATCAATGTTAGAATTACTATTATTTTCTAAAATATATATAGAATAAATTGTACTTTTGTTAAAATAAATTGTACTTTTTATATAATCGTACAGAATATGTGATTGTCGAAACGTATCACAATTTATCCTAAATATAAGATTAATTTTTACAAAATATAAGATTAATTTTTACATTTTTAATTAATTTAAAATTAAATAACTTATTTGTACGTTGATATTTTCAAGAGTAATATTTTTTTTAATACTTGGGAATGTAGGTAAAATATTAAAATATACAATGTAAAAATTCAAAATCTTACATCCATTTTTTTCTAAAAATCAATTTCAAAAATTGCAATCGCCTCCAATCTCTCCTAATTAATATCAAATCAATATAAAATCAATATTAAATCAACTTGCCGATAACTGGTCAAAATTTGGGATCATTTTTAGACCAAATCGACTATAAATTTCGATCATCGATCAATTATTATCATCAACGATCAACGATTTGACCAATTATTTCTAACTACATTAGAGACCCTAATTGAATGTCTCTAGGCTATATGTATACATGTAATAATATAATTTCAAATAAAATACGATTTGAATGATATATTTGAAGCTTCCAAATAAAAATGGTAAAATAATCTAAAAGCTAATTTTTCTCTTTCTGAATATAAAAATGTTCTACATCCCTTTTTGTTTTATATTAGTTGGAAACCATAAAGATCGATATACCGATTCGAGTAAATGCAACGGTGCTGCACTCGGCCAATCTGATTATTCCGTTGCCAGATATTGACTATATTAAATACATCATGATATCATACAGGACAGCTCATATGCATTCGCGCAAGTGCATCGCAATGTAATGAAGACCGCCTTGCGCAAAACCCAGGGTTAATGTTTAACCCGCATGAATTTCAACGGGAGATTAAAGCCGCCGCGACTATGGAATCGTTCCACTCCGTTATAATGACGCCAGTAGTAACATGATATTAGCAACATACAGTTATGCTGTACTATATCTTAGCTATAATGGTGTATTACGTTGCGACATTATCGTTTCGCACATTTCATTATGTTCTCGTTATGTTTTCTTATTAAATAAAATACCAAAATTTTTTACAATTTCTCATTATACTTTTAATTTCTTTTAATTTCGTAAAAAAATTTTTTATCTATTATCTTGAGGCACTATTTAACCTTTTTATGCATTCAATTTTTCTGTTAAGAAAAACATGTATTGAAAAACAGTATGCCTAAAATTTTGCAATTTCAGAATCTCGGAAAAAGTTTAAGACAAATAAATGAAAGTGATTAGAAAAATACTCGCTCATAAAAACAAATATGCTTTCTCATATCATTTTAAATTACATTAGAAACAAACCTACATGTAAAAATATACGTAATAAAAATATTTTCTTATATTTTTATAAAATAAAAAATTTATGAAAAGATAAATTTTTAATAAATAGATTTTTAATAAACTGATCTTTTATAATAACGAATGTTAAAATGTGAGAAATTTGTTAATCTTTTCATAAAAATTTCTTTAGAAGTTTTAACATAGTTCAATATTACTCGACATTAACGGAAAGAGGTGAACTCGAGAAGACATCATCGCACGAATTTTCAGCTTCCACGAGCGCGAACTTGCAAATCTGGGAGGTTTCGTTCCAGAATGTTAGGTATTCCCAGGTATTCCAAGCAATACCGCGTGCGAACTCGAGTTCATGAAGTCGCGGAATCCTGTAATAAAAGCTGCCACCATTTCCAAGATGGGCTCAACATTGCCTACTTAATGAAGTATTCTTTTCCATGGACCGCTGTTTTTCTCAAAGAAAGAATAAAGAAAAAGAAGCAATATACACAAAAGAATGCATACAAAAGAAAGAATGTAAAAAAAAATGAACTTGTCTTTTCACGTTTAATTTACGAAACAATATACGGGATACTTAACACAGACAGAAGAAATGTAAAAGCTTGATATATTTTAGTTTAGACGAATTGAAACATATGATATATCCAATGATATGAGGTATATCGAATCGAAAAAACAATTTCTTTTCTTCTTACAATATAATTGTATTTCGTATTTTGTGAAATAAGTGCAAGTGTACATAAAAATAATAAAAAATATACTTCTACTGAAATAATAGTTTTATGTACTTGTTCTAGATACTTGTTGTATCAATTATGATTAAAGAAATATTTATAATTAATATACGATCACGCACCAAAACTGCGATTTATAGATCGATAATGATCTATTTCTGCAAATATTCATCAATTATGTTGCATCAATGCATCTAAACTTAAGCTTTTTCTATGACTAAATACTAATTTGATATCAAAGTTAATAATTTCAATTTAAATTAACCAAAAAACTCATATATATACAGATACAAATTTTTATTTATAAAATCTTAAAAATTAAAAATTTTTTTTTAATATTACTGTAAAGTATTTTTAAAACAACTTAACATTTACAGAGTGACCATTGATCCAGAATTGGATTGAATGTAAACTGTCATATTTTTTCTTCTTTTCTGTTTTCGACGATTTTTTTTCTGATTAAAATCGGATATTTGAAATTCGTCAAGTTATCAATTTTGTTTGAATCATTGCACAAGCCAGTTTATGACTGTCAATATGAACGTATCGAAGAAATTATTGTACAATAGAGGCAAAAACTATAAGCGTATCATAGTAATAAATATGGATCCAATGGATAAAAAACCGCTAAGGGCATTGTGATGTACAGATTTGGGGCATTACTGAACATTACTTAAGAGAATTGTGTATTATATTAAGCAGTGTGAGATTATGAATTACTGAGCATTATAGAGCATTACTAGGGCATTAATGAGCATTACTAGGGCATAAAAAATTGAACATTACTTGGACATTATTTGAGCATTAGTAGCCAATGGTGTACATAATTTTGGTCAGTGATTTATCCCTTTTATGAATCTGAAAAAATTTTATGCGAAAGTATACTTACAAGCAAAGACCTGGACCGAAATTAAATTTCGGTCTGATTATTGTTACGCGAAGCTATTAAGATATTTTAAACGAAAGTCATATATTTAATTTTAAATGACTTTCCCTTAAAACATTTAGTGCTGTGGCTACATACTCTCTATTATTTATATTTTTTATTAACTAATTATAATTTTTTATTACATTTTTAATATAATTATTTTTTTTATTTACCGGATTTTACATTTAGGATTATGAGTATGCATCTTATTCTTACATCTTATTCACTATCTTTAAATAATGATGCATTCATTTCTTATTATTTACATTCAGTATACTTAATGTAATTATATTATTTTTATAAATTACTGTATTACTTTTATGAATTAAATCCAATTAATATCTCATAAATATCTTACTTTTAATTAAATAAGAAAATTTCTAATTTAGTCAAAGCGGATCTTAGTGCTTAAATATGTTTGTGTAAATTTATATATGTATATTATATATTCAATTCTGCAAGCTGCGCATCAAAATCTTTTTCAATTTTGAAATACATCATGAGCAGAACTAGAATTGCAATATCATTTACATCGTTCGAAAAAAATTTTTTTTAACATTGAAACGAAACAAAAAAGCGATTATTTTTTTAAATACTAGAACGAAACAAGTCATTTTTCGTAATTTTTTGAATGCTAAATCCGGTTTTTCAAATTGCTCCATTATATTATTTTGAGAAATTTGTTGTTTGAGAAATTTATTTTTTTTAGTTAAATTGTCAAAAAAGGACTACTTTTGGATATTTTGTATCATATTATAACTGCACAATATATGACGTGCTGGAAAAATGTTATTGTAATCAAAATGAAGTACATTCTTAGGACTTTAGCGGCTAAAAGTAATAAGAATGTATTTCATTTTGATTGCAATAAAACTTCTGAGATCTGTTCTGGAAAAGATGTGAATTAGGTCATTGGCAAGTTACCAATTTTTTTTATTTAGTCTATATTTTAACACATCCAAAGCTTATTGAAACTAAACAGGGGGAGGCGGTATTTAGTTATGTTTTCTTATTCATAAAAAAATCTTTTATATTTACTATTTATAAATTATAAATTATAAAATGCTGCTATCTTTCAATGACAAAAATTTAGATTCCAAAAAACTGATAAAAAAATAAAATTTAAATTTTTAAAAATATCTATATAATTTTAAAAAATTTTAATGAAACATAAAGAATTTATTTAATAAATAGCAATATTAATTGCTTACATAAATACACAGCCATATTGCTCTAATTTTGTGAATTTTTCAAGTTGACATTTAATTAATGTAAATGGAATCATGGAAAATTAATATTAATTCCGCGTCGGAAAGTTCCATTCAATTTTGAACTTTGTAGTTCGAAGCTCCGACAGACTAATTCATTAGCGCATTTAATTAACTCAACGGTGAGCTATCAGAATTGGGCGGATACGCATAGATTTCTTACGTGTTCTAATGAATTTTCATGTGGATTCTGTCTTTGATATATCGAATGTCCAACAAATTACATATGTTCGCAATAAATACATAAATATTTAAAATATATAAATATAATATATATTTTTTAAATTTAAATATACATATAAAATAATATTTTTTTTATATAAATTTTAAACATTTAAAATATACAAATATATAAATATTTAAGATATATTCCAAATCCTTATTTTTTAGGAAATATTCAATCAAAAAGAACAAGGTTCT
>NW_017259277.1:182299-190660 GCF_001594045.1 Atta colombica | reverse complement strand
TCTCTCTCTCTCTCTCTCTCTCTCTCTCTCTCTCTCTCTCTCTCTCTCTCTCTCTCCCTCTCTCTCTCTCTTTCTCAATTTAAAAGAGAAAAATAAAATAGTAATTATTATTTTTTTCATTAGAGTAAAATTGTTATTTAATCATCCTTTTTAAAAAAAATTTTTATTTCTGTTAATGAAGAATTTTTATAAAATATCCATTGCATCTGTCATTAATATTTCTGTGTTAATGTTACTGTAAAAATTATAAAACAATTAAATTTATAATATAAAAAATTTTTATTTTGTTTAATTTTCCTTTTTATAAAACTGGAAACAGGATTATAAAATAATTGTCTTGTGAAAATAAAAATTAAAAATATTATGAAAATTACTTCAAAATAAAGTTTACTTCAAAATAAAAAACAATTTTTTCGTCTACTTTTTATTTACAAATCAATAAATATTTTATCATCTCAATTAAAAAATATTCGATTCATATCAATATGACATTTTCCTCGACTGAAACTAACTATAAAATCTGATAAAGTATGCGTATTTTCTTTCGAAACGCTTTTTATAACACGATATATTCACCTAATAGCGATGAAGGTAAATTATGAAATTATGCATTGTGTGCAGAGTGCTGGATAAAGAGAGGACCTTGAGAGCTCCTCCTGCGAGGTTCCCTGAAGGTGGTTCACCGAGAATTTCACATGCCTTCACGCGTTTAAGTATGGCAGTTGCAAAATGTTTAAGAAATAGCTTCCTGTCTCCGTCGCATGTAGAATCTCCTTCTGAAAATTCCTCTTCTCCAGTGAACTTTCCTTACAACAGTTCTTTGAGAATCTACATCTCTTTTACATTCCTAGTCCTTTTCAAAATCCTTTAGCCCATTAAAAAAAATGTGGACGTAAGGAAAATTATTAAATATTTAATTAAATAATGGCTTTTAGAATAAATTAAATAAATTAATAAAAGAAGATCATTAAAACTTGCATTGGTTCTTAATATAATAAACAATCTTTATAAAATCGTTTAATAATAAACATACTTAATAATATACATAATAAACATATCTATAAATGTTTCGACTTTATATTAAACCGATCGTTTGCTTAATTATCTATTATTGAATACAAAGATTTTGGAAATTATATCATTGGTATGCCTCCTCCAGCACTTCGAACGATAATTCTCAATTGACGATTGACTTTCACACTTTATGTTTAATGTTCGTTCGATCTGGACGCATAGCTTATTAAAAATTTATTAAAAGCTTATTAAAAACGTTCTATTGTGTCCATCATGATTAACATTTTTTGCACAATAAGTTTGTGAACATTTCATAGTTGTGACGATAATACAGGTATACAAAATCTTTTATCTATTCATAATTAATTTTTATCTGTTTTATCAGTTTTTGATTTTATCGATTCTAATTTATTTTTATTTTATTCTTTATACTCACTTAATTTATCTTTTTACTATTTTATTTAATTTTTTTCGTTTTAAGTCTTTGTATTTATTTATATTGCAACGAATTTTAACCAATGGATCTAATAATATATGATTAATTTGTTTAATTTATTTATTTATAATCATGTGATCACTATAATTTAATTCGTCTGTCGAATTATATTATTTATGATTTTTGTGCATCAATTACGGCTATCAATGTAAATTACAATGAAAATGCATTCAATTAATGTTGCTAGAATTTTAAAGAAGTTATATTAGAGTATAATTGAAAAATTCCACTGAAATTTATTAATTTGACTCAAGCTGTAAACGGTGGTTCGTGACATATAAAAGTGTAAGCGTTACAGAATTATTATGTTCCATCTAATTTTATTGTTTAAAATTTCAAACTTCTCAGCGATATAGAAAAATAAATAAAACTAAGTTTATTCAAAATCGCCTGATCCGCAGTAATAAAATAGCATCAACGCGTGACTACTGAAGAGAAAATACTGTGTAAACATGATCGTACAGATAAACACGTACAGATAGACACAGACGTGAAGCGGTGACACATGACAATACGCACACTTTAAACTAAGTAAGAGCGATTAAGATATTAAGTTTAAGAATGTTTTCTCGTCGACAACAGAAAATTAGTACAATAAATGCTAAATAACAGAACATAATTTCTAATATTTATATCTGAGATCTGAGATCGGTCACAAATAATAGATCTAACGTAAATTCAGTCTAGACAAGAAAACGCATGTTTAATTAATAAAAGAGAAATCGATAATTAATAAAAAGGGAAATACGAAAACTCACGTGAAGACAAGATGAATCATAATCAGATTGCTTGGAAGGGACGATAAATTATACTCTCTCCCTCCGAAACGGAGCAGATAAAACCAGAGCTAATTTGAAAGTGATCTTCCAGTAATTACTCGAGAAACAAAATCTTTCACTGATTCTACCAATTGAAATCCTCGATTTTCCAATTCGACACGTCCTACTCAACACCCTCCAAAAGACTTATATGAACTGCAACACCGCGAGATTCTTCGGCTTGTATAAATCGCTAGTATAAGTCGTTTCTGTTAAGCGGGTACAAATCGTTTCTACTAAAGAGTTCAATTCGCAGAAGTAGAAATCGCTCCTACTGATCTGACAGTTCGACTTGTAACTCATTCAACTTTCAATGTAATCACGAAATTTTAGAGGCTTTTTAATTGAGTGATAAACATCACCATCTCTTCGGCCTCCGATATCTAGTCTAGATCATACCATACAACATACCGACAGCAGAAAGTTGTAAGTCTCATAGATTATTATCTATTTGTCTCCGAAATTAAACTGACTCTCTCGCTAAAGAGCAAATAATTCATTAGTTTAAATAATATTCTCGAAATCGATGGAATCGGCAGAACAAACACTTTCCGCGCAACATCACCTCTTCTGAGGATGCTTTCACGATTGGCTCAAACTATCAATCCAGATGAAATCTGATCTGCTATTTCAGGGCAGTTCCCTAATGTTCATATCTTTTATCTACTTCGTAGAATTTTTCCCTGTAGAATTTTTCTACAACCTCTTTCCTGTCATTTTTACTACACTCGACGAAATTGATTAATAAAATCATCGCCTCCGTCGCATACATATCTCTCTCTCTCTCTCTCTCTCTCTCTCTCTCTCTCTCTCTCTCTCTCTCTCTCTCTCTCGCTTTCACACGCACACACACGCACGCACACATACACACACACACATTCACATGCGATTGCCCGATTCTCTAAATATATAGTAAAATACTAAAAATACATATACAGTGCCTGCCAAAAGTTCCCTGCCGACTGAATATCTTGAAAAGTATGCATTCTTGAGAAAAATATTTTAGACAAAAAAATTGTACATGAAGAAAATTTTTTTTTAGACTTTACTCTAAAAATATGAGTTGTGAGACAATTAAATTTCAAAGAATTTTTATATAAATTTTAATATAAATTTCTCTCATTTATTAATGAAACTAAATAAAGTATAAAATAAGTTTGATTAATTTTATTAAAGTGCATGGTAAAAATTTTTTAAATATTGTACCATAACTACATATTTTCAGGATAAATTTTAAAAGAAAATTCTCTCCGTATAGAGTTTTAAAAGATCTATTTAATGATCTTATCAGTTTGATTTTAGATGGTGTCGCCAAGGTCATATCGATTTTTTAAAATTAAACACGTTATTTTTTTTATTTCAGAATCTAATAATCGATGTCAAAAGTTTTTCAAAACGCTAAAGTTCATTTTCGTTGAGTATCTTTCAAGTTATAATTAAAGCTTGAAAGTTACAGTATCGTCATTATTAGTTTTATCCAAGATGTCCGATCGACGACTAAAACTTCTTAAATGTTGTTCAGAATCATGCTCTGGATAGTTAAATTTGTTAAAATCAAGGATATTGGAGATAGTTTCTCATATTTTCATTTTTGCATTGCCATAGCACAAAAGTACAGCAATATTGTAGCAATATTATACGTTGCAACAATATTGCTGTACTATTGGAATAAAAATTCATTCCCCTACAGCAACATTGTTACATATTGTAGCAATATTGCAGAGATTTTGCAGCAATATTGCTGCAAATGCTGTGCTGTTGTAAGTTTTTACATAAAAATAAAAATAAGAGAAATAATTTCTAATGACCTTGATAAATGTTATCCAGGGCATGATCCTGAACAATATTCAAGAGGTTTAGTCGTCGATCGAACATCTTGGATGATATTAATAATGGACCGATGTGAACCTGGCGCTCAACTTTATCAAAAATAAAAATTAATACTGCAGGCCGTTTGTACTTCGTTTGTACTTGTTTATATCGATCATTATTTCGTTTGTACCTCGAACAATTAAACAAAAAGTGAAAAATAAAAAATGGCCAGCGCGCAACTTTAAAATTTTTTAATTTCATTTATGCCATTCGAAAGAGAATCGTTTGTACCTGTTTGTATCTCTCTTACTTTCGTTTGTACCTTAAAGGATTCGGAGATACAGCGCGTTTCAGTTTTTGCGTAATTTCTATGTAGCAAATTTAGCCAATTTTAAAGATATCAAAATGGGATCAATGGCATTCGAAAGAAAATCGTTTGTACTCGTTTGTACCTCTCTTACTTTCGTTTGTACCTCAAAGAGTTCGGAGATACAGCGCATTTCAGTTTTTGCGCAATTCCTATATAGTATCTCCGAATCCTTTGAGGTACAAACGAAAGTAATAGAGGTACAAACGGGTACAAACGATTCTCTTTCGAATGCCGTTGGTCCCATTTCGATATCTTCAAAAATGACCGACTTACCCTTTTGACGCATTTATGAAACTTTGAAATCGCTGTATCTCCGAACCCTTTGAGGTACAAACGAAAGTAAGAGAGGTACAAACGGGTACAAACGATTCTCTTTCGAATGGCATAAATGAAATTAAAAAATTTTAAAGTTGCGCGCTGGCCATTTTTTATTTTTCACTTTTTGTTTAACTGTTTGAGGTACAAACGAAATAATGATCGATACAAACAAGTACAAACGAAGTAATGATCGGTACAAACAAATACAAACGGCCTGCAGTATTAATTTTTATTTTTGATAAAGTTGAGCGCCAGATTCGGTTAATAATAGCGGTAATTTTCTGATAATTTTCAAGTTTTATAACTAAAAAAGTATTTAATGAAAATGAACTTTATTGTAACGTTTTGAAAAGCTTTAACATCGGTTATTAGATTCTAGAATCTAAATAGGGTCCAATTTAAAAACATCGAACTGACTTTGATTACTCCATCCAAAGTCAAACTGATAAAATCATTAAATAGATCTTTTTAAATCCTACAATTTTTGCCTAAAACATTTTTCTCAAAAATGCATACTTTCCAAGATATTCAATTGATCCATAATTTTTAATAGGCACAGTATATAAATATTGTATAAATGTAATTATATAGAACAATAATAATAAATTGCACAATCATG
Organism: Atta colombica; assembly: GCF_001594045.1. Classification (NCBI taxonomy): domain Eukaryota; kingdom Metazoa; phylum Arthropoda; class Insecta; order Hymenoptera; family Formicidae; genus Atta; species Atta colombica. The sequence continues at coordinate 185,213 of NW_017259277.1, read as the reverse complement.
ATGATATCTTAATAACAGCGCATAAAAAAACTTAATAAAATTACAAAACATAAACTTTATTTCAAGTTACAACGTTTTCGATAATGTACAAGTTCCTTTCATTTGTTTTAGAATATATTTGTAAATTAATCATAATCATAATTTAAATGATAAATGTTGAATATAAATCAAATTTTTAATTAATTATAGATTCTTCAAATATTGTAATACTCGTTTATTATTAGAATAAATTTTAGATGTTAGTATAATCCTCTCCTTACTTATCTTCGTCTCTCCAATCGATTCCAAAATTGATTTCCAAGAGTGTAGACATGACAAAGATCGAAATGCTAATATGTTTATTATTAAACGACAATTTTATATAAAGATTGTTAGTCACTAAAAATTATTAACTTTAATATTTTTTAATTTAATAAAACGTTATGTAATTATGTAATTATTTAATTGACTTTTGATACAATATATAAAGTAATACCATAATTACTTAAAACAAAAGCAAGCTCTCTATCTCACAATATTCTCTATCTTCTTTTTAGTATTACATTAAAGTAACTTTATAAGGAGTTCTTTTTAAAAAATAGTAAAGAGATACTTTTAGAAAAAATTATCATTATAAATTGTAACCTTTTATAATACAAATTATTACTTCTTCATAATAAATAAAATTATTTCATTTAAATATTGTTAAATGCAATTCATAAATTTCATTAAACTAAAATTTCCTAAAAATGTTTGGTACACAATTAATCCCTTAGCGAATATTTTTGGACTTTTTCGACGATCGAAATTGCTCATAAAACTTTCGAATTTGTGGCTATCGTTGAGGAGCGCGGAAAACCGTCGTAAACAAGAGCGGAGGAGAACATATTCTCGAAAAACAGCTCTCGACCATGACATAAAACTACTCTCGATCCATTAAGATTCCGGAAAGGGTAGGATACAAAAGATATTTCGAGACAGGATTAAGTCTCCTCCTGCTCCTTCGACCACTTCGCCTTTCCTTATTTTTCTTGCAAAATAAAAGCAACGTAAAGAAAAAAAATTACCGTGGTAATTGCGGTCTGAAATTCTTTACGAAATTATTTAAAAACTTTTTCTAAGTACACATATATGTAAAATGTGGCTTTTAAGAAAATCTAATATAATATCGACTTGCGTATTTTTGTGTTTCAACGGAATTTATTTTAGAATTTTTATTTTTTGTGCAAATATGATTATTTATCGAACAATTTACTATAAGGTAATTCGAAGGAAGATGTCACAAGAGGGAAGACGCCACTTTCTTTATAATTTTGTTATAGAACATGCGTTGACCGTAATGACTGCGCAAAAGCGTGTGATAAATTGTTGCGCAGTTATCGGCAGAGATGAACATGTTCATGCCAGTTGATTGATAAAGATTATACAAAAAGGTAGCTCGAACCATGCTCTTTGCATAATATTTAATATGCTAATAGCTAAGATCTGTATTTCGATGCTTACTGTAAAATCGGGCAATGATATACATCTTAATCAATGTTCCCTGGAGGTTATGTGGATGATAGATTATAATTTGTAATATTCTTATATGCATAAGTTATTAATTGCAATAAGTTGCAATTAAATATTCCTCTTACACTACACATAAGATGACAGTAAATACAAAATACAATTTTCCCTGCTTGAAATCGTCATTAAAACGATTTTATGAATTAAAATTTTGGATGCTTTATATAATTCGAAATATTTTAAGTTAATGAAATGCTGTTTAAACGAATGAAAATGTGTCCAACTTACTTCCTAAATTACTATCTTTCATATTTCATCAATTTATGTTTTATCATATCTTTATGTATTCTTATAGCTTTAACCCTTGATTATGACTATAAGGACTATAAGTAAAATAGCAAGTTTATATTGTCACATTATTTAGTTGTTTGTGACATCTTTTCTTCCATAGAAAGTGGTATCTTATCCGTATATATAAGGGAAAGATGACTTTTGTAGGATATGACATATTAATTTTTTTTAATAATATGGAACACCAAAAATTTAATTCATTGATTTGTGTGACTAAAGAAAGGTTGCTAGAATATAAATAATATTTTTTCATTCATTAATTCAATAACATTAAGAAGTTATTCAAGAAAAGTTTAAGTATAGCGTCTTCCCCCTAATGATCTTAAATATAAATGTAAGTTCAATATATAGGGTAACTGTGGTAATATATACCAATAAGGGGAATATGCCATTCGTTTTATTTGACAGAATTATCAATTTGCAGCGCTTTTGTTAATATCATAGAATTGTTTACAATTGTGTACTTGACGTGCTGCATAAGTATTATCAATTTCTTAGCAACAATATTATTTTTATATAGGTAAATATATAGCATAGTATATAAAAACGTGCATCTCATAACTTTTATAGTGTTTTATGCAAGTTATTATTCAAGCGTTACATAATATTTAGCTCGATTGGTTTGTTAATTGGTTAAATTAATATAGGTTAAAATATGGAAATATTTCAGTGCATTGTTTATCTCGTGCATTACGTTCATTCTAATTTTAAATTTTAATTATATTTTTTAAGTTTTTGTAATAAATAAAATAATATAATGTTATAAAATTACCACAACCATTTGTGACATTATCCCATGCTTAGTGGCATATTACTCACATGGTAACACATTACGTCCTTTTTAACATTTTTGCATTTCTTTATTTCTAATAGTAAAAAATGAAAATATTTATTTGTTATTATGCTACTATATACAAGTAATACATAAAGGATGGAAGAAGGTCAGTATGTAAAAGTATTTTAAACTGAATAATTATACAAAAATCTAATTTCTTTTAAGTGTGGCATATTCCAGTTACTAGATATATAATTTGATATAAATGCTTAGATATTAATTCGCCTTCAACTATACTTA
>NW_017259277.1:177879-182199 GCF_001594045.1 Atta colombica | reverse complement strand
AATCTTCCGAGAGATATCATACTTTAATGCAATTCAGGATGATAATCCCCAAATGAAATATATATACATATATAATATACATATATACATATATAATAAAAATATAATTAAAGTAATTTTATGTTATTAGATATATATTAACTTAATACAATTATTTTAGCAAAAAAAAAAAAAAAGAAAAGACAAATGAAAAGAGAGAAAAGAAGGAAGAAGAAGAAGGAAATAAAGTAAATTAATAAAAATAAATTTCTTTCGTATATGTTGACTTAGAGATAAACTTGAGAGATAGACTTGACTCGCAGAGAATCGAATCGATCGATCGCAATCTCCGATCTGGACTAATCTGGACCGCAATCACGCGAGAACACGATTTCCGCGGTGAGACTCGCGGTCGTATTTCATAGAATACCATGCGTCGCTCGCATAGTTTTGCACAAATGGTATTCGATAATTAGCCACCGGATACTCTCCGAGTTTCTCACGGGAATCACCTATTCTGCTTCGACTTCTGGTTCTTCCCGTAATCGTCTCCGCTTGAGATTTACGCCAATGTTCCATCGATTTTTCAAATGTTCGCATTATTCTCCTTTCACATTAATTTAAATCTTTTAGAAAATTAGAAAAGATCTACTGAAATATCTTATAAAATTTCGCTCTCTTCTTCTAAAAAATGACATAACTCAAAAAAAGTAATTGTCAAATTATTATCATGAATGAGTTAAGTAATATTAATTATGGTGTCAATCATAGATTAGTTAAAACTTTATAAAAAATTGTCAAATTCAAATTCGTCTAATTCAAAAAGAATAATTTTTTAAGAATTTTAAAACGAAAATAACAAAAATTATATTTGATCATGTTAAGAACATAGGTATCCTTTATGCCAATATTATTTAATCAGGCAATAATTTTCTCAAGTCCAGTTAACTTAGATTTTTTAAAATAGATTTTTTTTCGAGAAAATTTCTTTGAGTTATGTCATTTTTTAAATAAGGGGGTAATTTGTTTGTGGATGATTCAAACTTTATAAATTGTGCGATTTTACCTTTCAAACTTTTCGTTGTAAACTGCACATACGAGTTTTTTTCAAATTATACTTCGACTTTATGCAAATTTTTGGAAGGCTCAATCGTCAATTGTATGCTACAAATCTTTGCTTGAAATTATCTATCAAGCTTCTACAAATTTTTTGCTAATTAAAGTTAGATTTTAAGAGAACCTTTTTTGTGAATTGCGCATCGATTTTATGATAATTTTCTGTGAAACTCTTTACCAAGCACTTTATGTGAATCTTTCGCAATTTATTCGTTGATTTATTCTCGTGCCATTATTTTTTTTTATCAGGTAACCTTCAATATTACGTGAGAATTGTTGAATTATTCATTGAATGTATTCGAGAGAATTATTCATTTCAATTAGATCATTTCATGAGAACGTGCTAATCATTTTATTTATAATTTTAATGAGTTTTAATCCCTGATCCAGCATTTAATTCCTAACATATGTTATTTCATCGTTTATTTTGGGCAAAGAATTTCATTTGGAAAATTCAATCTATCATTCCTTCCATCATTCTCTATAATTTCGTGACGTTTAAAGATCATTAATGTCGAAAAAAACGTGGTTCAATGTCATGAAAGACCATCACAAAACGGTTCATTCTTCTTGGATGAAATTTTAATCCAATTAGAACCACCAATCTTTATCCCTCATCTTCCTTTTCATCCCGCCCTTCGCATTCGTTTTGAAGCTAAAATCAATAAGCATCGAACTATGAAAACGAGCACTTCAGCAGCTCAGAAATAATAATTTGCCGTTCTGATCGTATATAATAAAACATAATATTAAGATAACATATAAAACATATAAATGAAGCACGATGGAACATACTTAAAATGAAAAGAAAATATTTGAGAGCCATATCTTTTGCTATAAAAGAAAGTGAAAAATATGAAAGAAAAAAGGATGTTCAAGATTTGAACAACAATCTCTAAAAAGAGATTTTCTCTTGGTTTAACTTGTTTTTCTTATTAAAACATTGCTGATATAGAACTCGTTTCAGCTTACATTATGTCTACAATTTTATTAATAGCGGCAAAGGTAATGGCGACATGGTCTGGAATAGACCGAGATTTATAAAAGTACACAAACAAATAATTTCATTCACACAGAACTGGCTACGTTTCTTCGACTGATAACTTTCGATAATAGCGTTTTATATTTTTACCTATTTGCAGTTCATATTTTGCAAACGCATAGCACTTTCTATTTATTTTTAATATTTAGAAGTTTAATCGAAATGAGTGATTTTAGAAAATAGATTTTGCATTGTAAAATTGAGAGCTATTATAAAATAATAAAAAAATATTATAAATAATCTAAAAACAAAATATTTTTTCTACTTTTTAAAAATAACATCTTTTGATAGTGATAATACCTTGATCAAAAAGGTCCCGGAAAATTCAGAAAATTCAAAATACAGTTTTATTCATCAAAAATAATATTGTCCCCTTCAAAGTACCCATCGACTGCAACGCACTTATGCCAGCGCTTGATCCAGCTCTCGAAACATTTCTGGAACTCTATTGTCGGTAGCCACCAGAACCGTCTCCGATTTTTCCATTACCTCCTTTCGGCTGTTAAAACGCGTAATGGTTTTTTGACTCGATCAAACAGAAAAAAATCAGCTTCCCAACATTTCCAATGGTATTTTCATACCATTGAATCCATTTTTAACGCAAAATTTAATACAAACTCGTTGTTGCAAATTCAGCTCCATTTTTAAAACTGTAAAAAATCGAAAGTATGTGCAGAGATAGATGTACTCAAGACGGCGTAACTTTTACAAATGTCAAGCTATAGTGATAAAATTTGGTGGGAATGTCAATGATGTGGCAACCTAACCAAAAAAACAGAATTCAAATCAGCGACTCAGAGCATCACCTGGTGATAATTTCGGAAACTTTTTGATCAAGGTGGTATGTCATATACCATTATTATCAATATTATAACAAAAAAATTTCATTTACGTGCTTTATTAATATTTTATATACACATGCACAAGGAAAATTCTCGTTTTAAAAGTCATACGTAAAGAACTTAAACAAAATAAAAAGATTGCTCAAACAAAATTTCGTATTTTTAAAGGGAAAATATGCATACCTACAATAAATTTGTTATATTGTGTATTTCTTAAAAATTAACGTTATCGGTATTGTAAATGAACCATATAATTTTTCTTACATAATACGATCCCTCTAGTCATTTTAAAAATAGTAGAGTATTAAGATAATTAAAAAAAATAAACCAATAATTTACGAAATATTTCATATATTCTGACTTATTTTAACATAAAATATGAATATCTCGCAAAACATTTTTGAATTTTCTTAACTTCCTTAATATTTTTATACACGAAATAATAAGAATAGAATCAATATAAAGAAAACATACAGTTATTTTATAAAACAATTCAAGATGCCTCCAGATAATATGGTCAATGTATACCAACATGAGCAAATATACACATATATACGACATACATAATTATCCATATTAAACGTAGATCAATATTTAGCAAATGTGTGCGAAGTTGGCGTATATGTTGGCCATATGTCTGGAGACGCCTTTATGTTGTAATCATTTTATATATAAAATTATTAACTGCTTTGAAGCATATATTTTTTTGTTTTACACAAATTCTCTGAAACTTGATATACAAAGGATTTATCGAATTGTTAATTGAATATGGAATCAAATTTTGAATATTTCAAAAATTCAAAATGGCACCACTAATGCACTGAACATACAAAAATAGACTCAGTTACTTACAATTGGATACTTGAGAATTTTTAGGACTTCACTGATGACAAAGTAAAAATTCAAAAATTAAGAATATATCAAATTCAAAATGCAAAAAATTAGTCAGCACAAGTGATCCATTTGAATAGGAAAAATATCCATTTTCTTAAGTTTTTTATATTATAAGTTAGCATAATTTGTTCGAAATAAATTCAAAAAGAGTTTCTGTCCGATAGTCAACGAAGAAAAACAATATTAAATCTCATAGAACTGTACATATGAGAGAACACAACCAATAGGAAATAAATGCCTTTAACGGTCTCTCTGAATTTTAAGTACTTTTGTATAATTCTGTGTGATTATACAATACGAGGGTCATTTGAAAAGTTTTGAGCCCCAACATGAAGATGGCATTATTCGTCAAAACCATTCTAGAGAGATTTAAGGAAGAGTGGAGAGGATTTAGCCGGAAGCCGCCGTTCGTTGGAATGAGTAGGAGATATGGCAGAAGCGTGATGG
>NW_017259277.1:174769-177779 GCF_001594045.1 Atta colombica | reverse complement strand
TTTTATTAATTAAATAAAGGAATTCTATATTCGATCAAAACAGATATTATTGCCTAAATATTTCGGTGTGAATATATATATATATATATATATATATACGTACATGCACATTTGCGGAAATTGAACTATAAATGATCGAACCAATCAGAGAGGAGAAACGCTATCCGCTTCACTCTCTCTTGATTCTCTCTGAACCATTCTGGTACTACAATCGTACATATTTTGAAAGATATCTGCGAAAATTGTGGCCATTGTGGACGCTCAGTTGTTGTTTGACAGTCATTTGTGCCAGTCAATGTAATTGTTTTTAAAAATGAAAAAAATCGAATATTGATGATAATAAAATATTATTCATAACAAAAATTTACGAATTGTGGTTTGAATTAATTAACTATCTACCGCATTCATCAGATCTGATCCTCAACAACTTTTTCTTGTTTCCTAGGCTCAAAGTTAAGTTCGGAGGACACAACTTTTCATTAAACAAAACCACTCGAAAAAAAACTGCTCGACTGGCACAAATAACTTTCAAACAACTGAGCGTTCAAAATGGCTATAATTTTCACAGGTATTTTGCAAAACATGTATGATTGTAGTACCAGAATAGTTTTGACGAGTCACCTATGTCATCTTCATGTTGAGACTCAAAACTTTTCAAACGACTATAGTCCTTTAAACTGCACACCGAAATAATTTTTTTAGTTTTGAAATGCAAACTCTGTTAAACTAGCAATAATATCACGAATTAAATTGAGCATTTTAAAACTAGCATTTTAACAATTCGATGTTCTTATGATCTTAACATGATAAAATGATATATTAAAATCTGATTCCTTCAAGGAGATCCTTAGATCACTAATCACAGTGTAAGTAAAACTTATGCACAGACAATTTACGTGTCATTGACACATTACTATATATTACTATTTTATTTCAATATCTCACTCATGTTACACATACACAGAAAAGACCCGCTATAAAATTTCATAGGAAAAAATAATCCTGATTAAATTGTTTCGTTTATATTATTATAATTTTTATATTATTATAATTTTATATTATAATATATTTATATTATTATAATTTTTACGATTCTAAACACACATTTCCTTTGCCATATTTACATACAGTTAACAAATAAAAAGAATAAAAGATATAGAGCTTTCAAATCACAGAATCTAAGTGCCACCATATTTTCTTAAGATAACTTGATGCTTTTTTTTATGTATATATAATATTTTATATATTTAATAGGTATATTTTATTATAAAATTCGGATCCAAATTGTTGATTGAGCCTACTTATGGTATAAGAATACAAGATATTCTCAAGGATATGCAGTCATCTTGAACATGAACTTGCTCTTTGACCAATTAAAACGTGGCTCCAAATGTAAAAAGAAATCTGGGTCAGTTCGCATTTGCTTAAAATCTCCAAACATTTTTTAACTTAAAATGAGATAGATATATATTTGAGCGTTGAAAAGAGAAAAAGCAAAGACGCTGAGTAAAAAGTGCAAGCGAACAGAGAGCAAGCTAACCTCTGAGATTATTACCATGTGCATTCTACTAACTTTGAGGTAAGCATTTGATTGGTTGTTTTGATTTAGTCTGCCGTCACTATGCACAATAAAATATCTCATATTCTTATATAATATTTATGATTAGAATTTGATCGATTCAGCCGTAATTGAGATAATCTTGAGACAAAATAATTCATCAATTTGCGAAAAGATACGGCCGGTCTCGTCGCTACGCGTGTAACGCCATAATACTATCATATTTCCTGACATACGAATGTATTCTTGAATGTGAGAGTTCTGTATGCGTATGTGCATATGACGCAATATAAACACACAATATCAATATATGCAAACAATATATCACAAATAAATATAAACAATATATCATGATATCAATATATGCAAACATTTTGAGCCTTGTTTTAGGTTAGTGTATTACAGATACTTGCAGTAATGAGGAATAAGATAATTCGGATTTCTTTTCACAAGTTAAAAGTTCGAACAAAAATCGTTAAAGTAGCGGTGGGCAAAGTAAAAAAGTTTGTGATCAAATAAAAAATACAAGTTTAAATTGAAAGTTAAAAAAAAAATTGTTCGAATAAGTTAAGTATAAACGTATATAAATCTAAAAAGTCATAAATTATTATATAAACTATTAACAATTACAATCTAGATTTTTAAAGTCACATAAATCATGGAAAAAAAGAGAAATATAAGAGATCGAACAGATGAATACTTAATATGTTTGCGTATTGGGTATTGATATTTTCACATTTTTTTAATTTCTATTATTTTTACTTATACTTGCATAAATATATAGCTTATAGTGGCAATCTATTTTTTCCGATTCATTCTTATATAATATATAGTTTAAAAAGGGCATTAACAACTTTGCTATTAGGTGTACAACTTTGTTTCCGCCGTTTTCCTAGATGGCTTTAGCGGTAAGTGGTGGTCGAAATAAATAGATCATAGACGTCATACAATAAACTTGGGCATCTGTCAACATAACCCCATAAAAACAGTCGATTTGTGTCTGCATAAAGTTATTCTCGATTGAAAATGTCAGTTTACGAGCCAAATTCTCGTCATTTGCGGGAGGTTTTAATTTTTTGCTTCAATATGAAGAAATCTGCGGCTGAGGCTCATCGAATGCTCTCAAATACTTATGGTGAGGTCGTTATTAGTGAAAGAACGTGTCGTGAGTGGTTTCAACGCTTCAAGAACGGTGATTTTGACGTCCAAGGTCTCTGTATTTGGTGAGACCAGCTCGGTGTAGTGTGTAGTTATGAACTATTAAAACCGACTGAAACAATCACAGGCGATCGATATCGAACGCAATTGATGCGTTTGAGCCGAACATTGAAAGACAAACGGCCGCAATACAACGAGAGACACGATAAAGTGATTTTGCAGCATGACAATGCTCGACCCCATGTTGCGAAAGTGATCAAGACATACTTGGAAACGTTGAAATGGGAAGTCCTA
>NW_017259277.1:173812-174508 GCF_001594045.1 Atta colombica | reverse complement strand
TACGCTACCCGAAAGATGGGAGAAAGTAGTGGCCAGCGATGGACAATACTTTGAATCATAAATGTATAACCAGTTTTTTACAATAAAGCCTCGAATTTCGGAAAAAAAACGGCGGAAGCAAAGTTGTATATAAAAAATAATGTAAAAGTATATAATTTAATCATCAATATTTACAACAAATTTTTTTTCTAACTTCGATCTAACAATAAATTATTTTTCTGTAATATTAATTTTTCTTTTTTTTAATTAAATGTGATTTTTATAAAATAGGATTTCTTGTGCTTATGCATATATATTGGGTTGTCCGGAAAATTTGTGCCGATTTTGAAGGAAAATTGAAACGCAGAAGATTTAAATTTTTAATTTCATTTATTATATTTAAATTTTTTGCGACACGAACTTTCCGGACGACCCAATATATTACAAAATATAAATTTTCTTATGCAAATAATCCAGCATTTTAATGTTTTCACAGTACTTACATAATGAAGATAAAAATGACGTCAGCAAGTTGCAATGCACATTCTCTAATTACAAGCGTAAGTTGGTAGATGAACGTGATGTATTTCAGATGTCATTGTAACCGTGAGTTTAACTACATTTGTATGATATTAGAAGTGTATTGCAGAAGAAATATACAAACACATAATGCACAAATATAACAAATACACACACACATATATATATATATATATA
>NW_017259277.1:170015-173254 GCF_001594045.1 Atta colombica | reverse complement strand
ATAATTATAAATATAAAATTTATAAATATATTATAATTTTATAGACAAAGAGATACGACTTAAAAAGATGGAGCGATTTCTGCATAGTTTTATGAAATCTGTAATATATATATTGCGTAATATATATAGTGCGCGCGAAAAAGGATGTATTTAACTATAGCTTTATCATATCAAATGACAAATAACAAAGATATCGTATCATACTGTTGATAAAAGACATAACTTCAGTTCAACATTGATTTAGATTATGTTAGAATTTATCTTATGCAGCATTTCAACGTTTTGCATTCACAAAATAACGTGTACACGCGCACTGTTAATTACATTTTCGTGTCACTTAGTACATTAACAATATTCCAAGAAGCTACCGAAGGAATGCACGAGAACATTTATCATGTGCAAAGTAATATACCGTATTTTCTTTAATTAAATCAAAATATTATCTTATCATTCAAATAAACAGAAAAAATATATGATATATTTTAATATCATCTCAATATAAAATTTTTCGATAAAATAATAATTATTAATAAAAACAATTTGCTCTTTTTACTTATACTTTTTGCACTGCTTCCGTATAAATCTACTAATTACATACGAACATACGAATTATCGCAATGCTTTCAACATTATCATTCATTATTTTTCACTATTAATTACCAAAACAAGAGAAAATGTGAAGCTCGAATGTAAAACTCGAACAATCTTTGTAAACATCTTACGATAAGTTATAACGGGTGCTCCGTCAGCAAAGACACGACGTGTACTGATCGGACGCATGCGTCGCATCACGTCACGTCGTGTTGCACGTGGCGGTAATCGTCAGCTGTTGGGCGTCAACAAGTCCCGCTAGAAATGGGAGTAAGAATTGGTTACCACAAGTTACTAACGATATGAACGGAATCAGTGTTGCCAATATAAGCGATTCTTCGTCAATTGGGTTATTTCAGAGTATCGATCATGTAAATTTTTTCCTTAGATGAAAACGTGAAAAGTAAAAATTTTTATGTATATACTTATGTACATGTATACACATAAATACAAAACATTTTCACTTTTTACATTTCTGCTTTAAAAAATTACATGATAAAGATACCCATTATTTTGCGACTAAAATTTGAAATTTTACGTTTTTTTTTAGGCTACTAAACATAGACCAAGCATAACAGGCACAATTGGGCTATTTCTATTTATTATATTAAAAAATGTTTTCAGTAACGGTAATTTATTAATTTTGAAAAAAATAATTTCTACGTTAGCATTTCTAGCAGATCTGAAATTGACTTTGGAGATCTGTGTGATGAGAGTGCAAAACATTTTGATCGGTATTTAGTCCGTTCTTAATTTCAAAATCGTCTTAAGCAATCGTCTTAAGAGTCTTATGATATTAGGTGTACAACTTTGCTTCCGCCGTTTTTTTCCGAGGCTTTATTGTAAAAAACTGGTTATACATTTATGATTCAAAGTATTGTCCATCGCTGGCCACTACTTTCTCCCATCTTTCGGGTAGCGTACAAATCCCGCGTCGAAAAAACTGGTCATCTTTTGAGGCTATCCACGAATCGATCCAATTTTTTACTTCTTCATAAGACCGGAAGTGCTGGTCAGCCAGACCGTGTTGATCGAAACAAGTGATAGTCAGAGGGAGCAACGTCTGGAGAATACGGCGGGTGAGGTAGGACTTCCCATTTCAACGTTTCCAAGTATGTCTTGACCATTTTCGCAACATGGGGTCGAGCATTGTCATGCTGCAAAATCTTTATCGTGTCTCTCGTTGTATTGCGGCCGTTTGTCTTTCAATGCTCGGCTCAAACGCATCAATTGCGTTCGATACCGATCGCCTGTGATTGTTTCAGTCGGTTTTAACAGTTCATAATACACTACGCCGAGCTGGTCCCACCAAATACAGAGCATGACTTTGGACGTCAAAATCACCGTTCTTGAAACGTTGAAACCACTCACGTTCTTTCACTAATAGCGGCCTCACCATAAGTATTTGAGAGCATTCGATGAGCCTCAGCCGCAGATTTCTTCATATTGAAGCAAAAAATTAAAACCTCCCGCAAATGACGAGAATTTGGCTCGTAAACTGACATTTTCAATCGAGAATAACTTTATGCAGACACAAATCGACTAATGTTTTTATGGGGTTATGTTGACAGATGCCCAAGTTTATTGTATGACGTCTATGATCTATTTATTTCGACCACCACTTACCGCTAAAGCCATCTATATCTATAAAACGGCGGAAGCAAAGTTGTACACCTAATACTAATACAGCTGTTTGATTGATTCTTATAACATAGTATTAGGTTCGCGTTACTTGCACTTTTTGCATTTAGCATTCTTTGCTTTCCCTTTCTTCAATGCTCGAGTATCTATTTCTCATAAATTTAGTGCAAATATTTGTCGGGCATAACGCAAACAAACCTAATAGCTTAAAATCATCTTGAGACTTGAGCAATGTCAATGAATATTGTCTCTTGATATGTTAAGTATAAGGTCTGTTTTTTATGGTTGAGCTATAGTTGAGAATATAATAGTTGAGCTATAGTTGAGAATATAGTATATACTTTAGGGAATCAATCATGTAATTTTTTTCTTAGAGCAAAAACGAGAAAAGTGAAAATTTTTCATATGTATATGTACATAACAATTTTCACTTTTCACGTTTCCATTTTAGAGAAAAAAATTATATAATCGATATCCTGGAATTTAAATTAAAATAGGTACGTTTAATATTATATCTAAAGTGAGAAAAAAGTTCTAGTGCAGTTTAGTGCAGAAAACCTCGATTTTTCCTAAGAATTAGAAAAAGACGAAGAATAAGTTGAATCAAGATTAAAGTTAATTTACATTGATAGAAACAGATATTGATCAATTAATTATGTTAACTCGTGTTGATAAAAACTGTCTACGAATCGATCTTACCAAGGTCCTCTTTCATCAATTTCTGATTAACATAATCGATGATCACACATAACTCGCAGAAGAGCCAACAGCAGTTTAATGTAAACAGTTTAATGTATTAGAACGTTTCTTTTCTCTTCCTCTATTGAAACAAACTGTATTTAATCCTTATGTTGACCTGATATGAGTCATCGATTAGCGTTAATAATTGGAGTTAGTGAAAGAGATCCAATTCCGATTAGCTTAATTGGCTAATTTTGGAAATGCCAATTACAAAATTGAGAACATCAAATTTGCAAATTATGATTTATTTATGTAAAATATAATGC
>NW_017259277.1:166707-169915 GCF_001594045.1 Atta colombica | reverse complement strand
TATATATTATATATATGTATGCATATTACATTAGTCTTTACAGCTGTCAGATCAAATTTTGTAGTTCAATTTTGATAGTTCTGAAATTAAATCGATCGACTAATCAAAAGTGAAATCGACATAATTAAGAATCTAGGAAATCTAGAACACGTAGAATTTGGATTACATGAATTAGGTGACATTATTTCTAGAAATATTGCTATTGAGTGGAATTGCGATCTGTTGTCTACAAGTTGGGACAAAGCTAGATTTCATCGAAGAAATAAACAAGAAAGAGAGATTAATATCTTAAAAAAATTTAGGCATCGAAAGGTTTAAGAATTTAAAAAAAATTTTTATTAAAACATTTATCAGACAAAATTTTTACGAATGAAATAATTATTGTATCATCAAAACTTAATTTAAGTTCTCTTATATTTTTATACTTTTCGTGAACGTATAAGAGTGTAAAATGTTATATTTGATATATAATGATGAAGAAATTTAACGATAAAGTAAACTTTTGTTTATGAAAATTTTCAACAATGAATATGTTATAAATTCATGACAACATTAATCCTACTAAGTAAGTTTGAGAAGTTCAAACGACAGTGCGATGAGAGTGCAACAAATTGAAGGAGAAACTTCACAACAAAGAGACTCAGTGAACGAATACTTATAAATAGATTTAAAAGAAGGAAGATATAGAAAGAACATGGAGAAAAGAAAAAGAACGAAGAGTAAAAGTATACATGCGCACACAAAGCTAGATCGAAAATAAGAAAAAAAGCAAAGAGAAGGCAAGATAAGAAGAAAAGGAGAGAACATGAGAAAATATAAAAAAAAATGAAGGACGGAAAAAAGAGAATAATATAAAACAGAGATGATGTAAGAAGACAAGAGAAAAGGAAAGACAAGGACAAGATAAATGTGAAGGCTAATAGAGATTCTTACGCAACTCGTTTCGTAGCAAACGCTACAGAGTCTGTATACATAGGTGTACAGTATATGGTTAGAAAGGATATCATTCTTGTGCAAATTAAAGTTTCACTTTCACCTACCTATCGAATATTTTAGAATATTTATTTCTCAATACTGTAAAATTATTTTTACGCATTTTTGTTTATTGAACACTTTCATGCAAAAATACAAATTAACACAAAGAAAAGTGAACATAATTCATAAATTAAAAAAGTACACATAATTGAGTCAACTATATATATTTTAATTTTAAATCGATTACGACAAAAATAAAAGATGAAGATGATTCCTTTTGGACATAAGCTAATTCATTATTCCATCTATGACGTATATCTTTATGTATTAAATTTACTAATAAAAACCAGTAATCATTAGCAAAGGTGTTAGTGAAGAATATGTTGACTGTTAAATTATTTACTTGATAACTTTATTTCTATAAATATAATATTTTTATGCGAAATAAATATTGAATTAATATTTCCTTATTAACATATTATAATGATTGTAATCTGCTTCTTTTCTATAATATGAAGACTGATACAAAAGAAAATAGGTTTCAATATTAAATGAATAACAATAGTAAAAAAATAATATTTTTTGATATATTTTAGATAAATATTTGTGCATAATAGATATTTACAGTAATAATTTTTACGATGAAATTCAAGTATTTTCCGATCTTTCCAATTAGAACTTCCTCCTTGCTATCGTATACTTTTGCAATAATCGATTTTGCAGTAATGCATAAGCAAATAACATTTTAGGCTATATATAGATGATGGGATCTAATAGGATTCCGTGGTTTGCGTAGATTCCGCTAAAAGCCTCCAAACCAGTGGGCTACTATTGCATTATCTGACACATTATTATGCAACCCGCAGCAAGGGAATAAAACCGTGTAGATTTTGTTTATCACTTTATGTACTGCTGACACTACATGTATGCCACGTTCAGAAATTTATAATCAAAGAAATAAATATTATTACCTTTTTCTATGTGACCGTTATGGAAGTATTTTCAATATTATTTTCATACTTTCACAATCTCTCGGAAAATTGAAACATTAACATATGTGTATTATATATATATTTTTATTAATATATAAATATATACACATGAATATTGATTTATTGATTGAAATTTATACAAATTATAAACGTTTATATTTACATACATTATATATTAAAAAAATACAGATTTACGTATATACATTTATATATTTTTTATTATATAAAATATAAGTATGATATATACAATATATTAATTTAATTATGAGTTCTATCTTTCTCACCTGAAACTTTGATTTATTTATCCTATTTGAGCTGTTCGAATTGTCGAATTCTATCCTCATTTATAAAGACCATATTTTTCGATTTTAATATGGTCGCTATCAAGGAACGAATTGTCCTGAATTTACAAAAGACGAAGGAGATTCGAATTTTTGACTTCTGTCTCTAAAATTCGTTCCCGAAGGAAATATGGTGCAAATTCCGAAGAAAGAAACTTAATGAGATAATAAAATATTCTTAAAGATACATTTTCTTACAATGGATTTATATTTTACAAAATGACAAAATGATATTAATTATTTATGCTTTCTTTTTTATGTACAAGTTAAATTACAACAAAAAAATATTATATATACCTATTTTGATAATTAAACAATGCGCATTATATCGATCATGCCGATAAGCTGTAATATAGTTCGACAGTTTATTATTACAGTTATCTTATTGTTAGACGATATGAATATGACCGGAAGTGACTGCATCTTCTGCATCTTGAACATATCAAAATGCATAGACAGGAGAATCATAATAAATCTTAAAAGATGTTAACTCATAATCGCTAAGGTCATCATGAGATAAATTTGTTTCTCATACCTTGCTAAGCATATCGATACTTTCGTTTTTGAAAATACTTACAAATTTACTTTGATTCAAAATAAAAATACCATACAAGCCAACATAAGAGAGCTAGATTGTAAGAACGTTTCGATTGTAAGAGTATTTCCATTTCTTTCTATTGCTCTAATTCCTCGCAAAAATAAAAAAATTATTTATAGAATATCCCCAGTCACATTAAAAAGATGTAATAATTCTGAATACATCAATCTCGATAATTAGATACATGTGATTTGCAGAAAAAATTTCTATTACAATTATTAAATTAATTATATCATTTGAGAGAGAATTTTATTATAATTTATTATTATAATAACATTTTATATTATTGAAATAGTATTTTA
>NW_017259277.1:142538-166669 GCF_001594045.1 Atta colombica | reverse complement strand
TTCTGTACTATTTTAACTTTATCATTATAATTTATTATTATAAAATTTAATTAACATTATAATAATTTATTTTATCATTATAATTTATCTATCTTTAATCGCATAAAATTATAATTTTTGGCGACTATAAAAAATGTTTATTAAATTAAATGGAAAATATTATTATTATTTATTCTTTTTATTTTGCTGTTACATTTTCAATAAGTCCATATCTTGATATATAGAATCTAACGTACTATTTTCAAGAAATAAGATATATCAAGTATGAACAGCGATTATTTTTGACTTATCAAAAGATCGGCTCAATACTGCAATAATACATTGAAATAGTAATACCACATTAAGGATAAGATCGAGCGTTAGAAATTTGGTCTCAGCAATTGTTAAGAATCAGAAGAGCGAGAGGGTAATACAGAGATGATAGGCAAGCAAGGATAAAATCCTTAATTGAAACATGGCGACGGCCGGTGTCAGATTGCAATTTCGTGTGATGGGACCAGTTAAACTCACGAACACGACATAATTACCAAAGTTGCCAGCAGCTCGTGGAACATCATTGTTACCGGTGCAAGACAATGCCCGGATGCTACCTCTTACAACTTCCGGGTCATTCGTCTGCCTCCTCTTTATCCCTATCCTACCCATCCGTCGGTCTGTCAGCTTTTGCCACCGTGAGTAGATCGTAATGCAGCAGTCTGGATTAATTTTGATGAAATTTGAATGAAGAAGTGACCAACTCTGTGAAAGTTGACTTTGCGAAAGCTGTTCAGGGTTCATCGCTTATAATTAATTCCATGAAAATCTTATGAATTTCAATTAACATTATCGTGTTAGCTGTGGATAATAAGTTGTCGAAAATCCGAATTATTAATTTTACGTTCTTTATTTCTTAGGTGAATCCCATTGTAGGTTTCGTTAATTTTATGCATAATTGACCAATGTAGGTAACATCAATGCGCAATATGAGTATCACTAAAATTGCAATATTCATATAACAGAGAATTTTTTCAGAAAACATTCTTCACATTTGTCAAAACTATTGGGAGTACAAATTAGTTCGTTTCCCTAAAGATAGCTCCAGTTGTTGTGAATGGTTCATAGTGACACTTGATTTTAACGGTTTCAGAGAGGTTGAACATTTGCTAATAATATTCAGTTTATATCGCTTTGAGTTTCATACAAAAACCTTAATTTTTACTGTGTTTGAAATGTCGAATTTTGTGAATTAACCAAGCAGCATTTGCGGGAGGTTTGATTTTCTGTTTTAATTGGAAGAAAAGTGCGGCTGAAGCCCATCGAATGCTTGTCGAAGTTTATGGTAACACTGCTCCAACTGATAAATCATGTAGGGAATGATTTCGACGTTTCAAGGATGGAGATTTCGACGTTGAAGACAAACCTCTGGACAGCCAAAAAAATTAGAAGACAAAGAATTAGAGGCATTATTCGAAAAAGATCAGAGTCAAACGCAAGAGGAGCTTGTAAAATTATTGGGGGTAACTCAACAGCCGTTTCTGTACGATTGAGAGCCATGGGAAATAATTCAAAAACAAGAAAATTGGGTGCCTTATGAATCGAAATCGAGAGATGTTGAGAAGCGATTTTCACTTGCGGACAGCTGACAACAGAGAAAAGGTTTTTTGCATCGGATTGTGACTGGAGATGAGAAGTGGATATTCTACGACAACCCCAAGAAGAAAAAAATACTACGCTAAGCCCGGTCAATCGTTGTCATCAACCTCACCACGGCCGATCATTCATGGTTCGAAGATCATGCTCTGTATTTCGTGGGATCAAAAGGGTCTTGTTTACTAGCTGTTAAAACCTGGCGATTCCATTACGGGCAATCGGTATCGGCTACAATTGATTCGTTTGAGCCGTGCATTGCGAGAAAAACGGCCGGAATACGCAAAGATATGATAAAGTTTTTCTTCTTCATGACAACGCTCGGCCTCATATCGCTAAAGTCGTAAAAAAATATTTGAAAACGCTCAAATGGAATGTTTTACCGCACCCATATTCTCCGGACATTGTTCCTTCTAATTACTGGCTGTTCCGAAGGATGCAGCATGATTTGGCAAGTCACCGGTTCATTTCTTTCGCAGAAATCGAAAATTGGCTCCAAAATTGGATCGCCTCCAAAGACGAGTCATTTTTTCGAGATGGAATTCGAAAATTGCCTGAGAGATGGGAAAAAGTAGTAGGCAGCGATGGACAATACTTTAATTGATCTGTTCATTCATTTTGTTTTGAAATAAATGCACAAAAAAACGGACTGAACTAATTTGCACTCCCAATATAAAATGTTATTTTTGACATAAGTATACGACAAGAAGTTCGATGAATTTCTCTATTGTCAAGCATAGCTTTGATTTATTCGAACGTATTCAAAAAATATTTTACATTGGCCTATAATTTGTTTCTACGTCTTCCTTATCAACCGCGTTTTATTTCCGACGCGATTTTCAAGATTCAAAGAAACGATCATTTTTAGCGCAAATTGGAATTTAGGACGCGAGTTCGCTTTGATCGGCACAAAAGCTTCGAAAAGGTCACGCACTTTCGTCGCGGCAATCAGGTTAATGGAATATCATCTGGGCTATTTTATCTTTCATATCGTTTTAACATCGTTCCAAGCATTCTCAATAACGAAAAACGTTATGCACGGAAACTCTTTTGGCTGATTGAATCGATCTGCTTTTAGAATGAATATAATTACGCCTTTATGTAAATTGCTAATGCGCGCCATTTTATTTCTACTAATCTAGAAAAATATAATTCTTAATGATATGACACATTTCAAGAAGTGGAAAAAAGAAAGGCAGAAAAGAGAGAGAATCAAAATTGTTCTCAGTCAAATCTAGAAGAGTGAAGAAAATGCTGCGTTAAACCAAAATCTCTTGAGCTTCCCATCGACCCCATAAATAACATTTATCCTCAATTAGGGGGGCTCTTCCATTCTAATTCGTGAGCTTTATTATACAAGCGCATTATTACTTGAGCATGTGCATTGCGGAAACTATCCCATTTTACCCCGTTCTTCCTTCCTATCCGGCGCTTTGCTTTTTCTATAATCCTCGGGTTACACTCGCAAGCTCTCAACACATGCTACAGCTTCTGCCTGTTCTTAAACTCGCCATAATTAATATTTCTTTTTTTTTTATTATTATATCTCGATTTACATCAAAATTTGCGGCTAATCAGCGGGAAGGAACCTCCTTTGCTTTGAAATTTAATATATCGTATGCTTTTCAGAAAAAAAGAGAAAAGAATTAGAATTTTTATGCTTCAGATATTATTACGTCTTTTTAACAACGCGACTTTTATTAGAATTAAAATATTTTTAACCGTTGCGAGACAAGTATTTTGCTTTTTAAGTGTATGTTATATATTGTATGTTATATATTTATACCATATTATATATTTATTTAATTAAACTTTTTATCAAAAACTTTTTATTAAGAATTATTAATTAAAACAACAAGGAGCTAGCTGAAATATCCCACTGATTACATGATTTCATTTGATTTCATCTGATTATACATGATTTCGCGTGATATATCATTTATCCTTCTTTAATATTTAGTGAACAATAAAGATAAAATGATACATAAGCGCATCATGCATGAAACGGAACGCACTCCAAGCGGCGTGAGACATGGCCAGTACAGCGAGAAGGAAGGAACACAATTGGATTTTTCATTCTCTCTCTAATGTTGCTACCACTCGTTTGTTAGAAAGAGAATAAAAATCTAATTGTAAAAATGTTTCCTCCTCAGCCATCGATATCTTTGTCTGGCATATGGCAATGCTCGGTCTATCTATACTATGTCTATGCCGTAACTCCGCAAACGCAATAGAGTAAGCCTTAAGTCTTAAGTAACTAAGAGATCATTCAGTCGATTATTGTTTTCACATTCGACTATGATTAATCAATTTCTTAAGGCTTAAGGCTTATTACTCTATTGTGTTTGCGGAATAAAGCATCTCTAAAATGGTATCACTGCAACTGAGGTTACCACGTATTATGGACTGTTGCACACAAAATTCCGCAACAGTGACTGTAAGACATAAACTTAGGCCGATGAATTGATCAAAATATTACTTTAGGTCTACGTTATCTAACGGAAATGAAAATAACAGTAAACCATATTATCCATAAGGCAATAAAATTTCTACTGGCCTTTGAAATTCGCTTTATGGATAAGTTTAGTGCTATTTCTATTTCCATTAGAGTACGTAGATCTGAAGCAATATCCTGATTGACTTAAGTTCACATCTTAAGGTTATTGTTACAGAAATTTTGTCTGTGACAGACCTAAGCGCTGAGTCATATGTATGTACGCAGTCGCGCTTGTATGCATAAGTCTCGACAGTTCTATAATATAATAGGGATACGTTTTTTTACTTTTTACATTCACGCTAAACTTCATTCTATCCTTTTTAAATAGCAAGTAATAAAGATAAAATGAAGCTACAGCGCGTGAGTGTAAAAAGTAAATGCACTCTAGGTATGTATAATAAACTTTAAATCATAAGAAATCAATCATGATTGATTATTCTCCTTACACTCGACTGTGATTGACGAATATCTTATAGCTCAAAACTTACTACATCTATTGCGTTTTAGAATTATTCTACGCGTTTGATGTACAAATTTGGAACGCGTCCTTAGAATTCTATATGTATATACAAAAAAGCGCAATCGAATATATATCGCATCATCTGTATAAAACATCGCTGCATATATTATTTACGTTCTGCTACCTTAGAATAATTATTCATGATTTCATCAGACTTCATGGTGATCATACATGATTTCATCACAGATTTTATGATAATTTCCAGAATGATTTCTGTTGATTACATATCATTTCATTATGATTTCTGATGATTACGCATGATTTCATCTCACTTCATGATTACAGCTGATTACAAAACAATTATATAGAGATTTCGTAAAGCTTTCATAATGATTTCTGTCCCATGACTTCATTAAGTGGTTACCCCCTCATAAAACACGCTCCTGTACTCTAGAGCTTATTGCATTCAATCATTTATAGCCTTAGCTTCTTTAATCAAAAGGTATCATAAGAATTCCTGTAAAGGTAGTCTCATTATTAAAAAAATTAATTTTTCTGTACAGATTTTCGATAGTTCCAGAGTTTCTGACAGTTTTAAAAAATAATTATGATCATTAAAGGCATAAAAACGCGATTCAAAATTGTAGGGGAGCTAACTTATTAAAATTTCGACGTAAAACTTAAAACATTTTCAATAACCAAAAATTTGTTGAGAAAAATTTTTCCAGTAGTTGATTTTTCTAATTCTGATTGGCGTTCTGGACATTTCTCGACGAGTTCTATCGAAAAGTAAATCACAGAACGATTGGACCAACGCAACGGTTTGCAAGATTTGCACGCGACATTTAGATAATAGAAATTTTCTAAATCTGACATCGAAAATTTTTTTTAGAGTTCCAGTAATTCTGATTGAAGTTCTAGAAAGTTCTCGACGTCTATCGAAAATTATTAGGGCTTAATGTAATTAGATGGCTACATAAAGAGGTATATGTTCTTATAACCAATTTTTTTTTAATTTCATTTTAAATACATATCTTTTATTTTTGAGTTTGTGTTAGTTTTAATTATTAAGAATTCTTCGAAATAAATAAAATAACAATTAACATGTCACAGAATTATTGTAGCAAAAAATAAAAATAAAAGATTTTATATTTTTTTATTTTATTATGAGTCAAAATTGTTTTATGTATCAGGATGTATCTCTAGATATTTACAAAATAGAGCTACTAAGTCAGTACTATTCAATCTCGTTCAGTGCTATTGAATCTTGAAGTTTGATAAAAAGTTACCACTCTATTTTTTAAAAATTACAATATTTAAAATTAAATGATAATTAAATCTTATAAATTATATAGGATTCTTTGTCAAAAGGAAACGGGAATTCTAATCAGAATTATGGAATTTTAATGTTGGGGTGCTAACACTTCACAGACGCAATTTTTTATACATAACCTGAGCTGAATAAGCACTAAATAAAGCCCACTTTTAAATTTATTACTTTAAAACGCGCTTTACGCTTGCAGTATATGCTTAAAAGATATGTATAGGAAATAGATAAAAAGGGATTAAAGAATTGGAATCAATAGCAACACGTTTGCTTAACACAACAAAAACTTGTGTGTATGATCCATTTTTCTAACAATTCGCTGCAAAGTATCAGTACACATCGTTTCATAGTTTATTATATAATACATTATAATATTATTTAATTTCCTAGCTCGAAAATAACAAATAATTCAATTTTTTTTAATGAGTATAACTTTTTTTTTTAAATAATAATAGAGTATACGGACAATAAGAGTGTTAATACAACGCGAGAATTGATGCGCAATATAATAGTCAAATAATATTCATATAATATTAATAATCTACAATGACTGTTGATACAAACTTCTTTAGACATTTCGGTTTATTTCAAACCATCAGCAAAATTGTGAATAATTTTCATCGACGACTTGATAATATAGTCCATAAATGTTGAAAATTCGAAAATTTAAAAGTTATGTCAAAAGTCGACAGTTATTGTAGGTTATTAATATATTAATATATTGTAAATATTATTTGATTATTATATGAATTGAAAAGCTAAAATTGTATTCAAATTGATAGAAATTTCCAAAGATTAAAGAGTTAATTACAGATAAAAGATACAGATTACAAAGATACAGATTATAAAGATACAAAATTACAGATTAATTAAAGATAATTGTAATGTTTGAAAGTAAAATAAGTTCTAAGAAATTTCCTTTATATGATTAATAATCATTTTAAAATTGATTTAGAAAGATAATGTTTATTTTTTTGTTATTAATTTATTTTTTATATGGACTTTATTATATTCAAACCTCAATATCAGAGTTTAAACAAATTTTTTTTTGTTCATTTATAAATATTTTATATAAACAATATATTTTATTATTATAAGTAAATGAAATAAAAATTTGATTCTCATTTAATTTATTTCAATATTTTTATAAATAGAATTTTTTTTAAATAAAATAAATGAGGTAAGTCTTATTTGGCTCAGATATTTTATACAGAAAAAAATACTTGATCTCTGAAATATTTAAAAAAATATAAGCTTAATAGAAAATTGTTTCAGATAAAACTGTAAGATTTAAAAAGATTTATTTACTAATATCATCAGTTTGACCTTGAGTGGCATCGGCAAGGTCAGAACAAGTTCACCTTGAATTTTTTTAAATAGAACCTCCTATTTCTTATTGCATATTCTTATAGCCTTTCTTCAGATTTTTTCAAAGCATTATAATTTTATTCATTTTAAATAACCTGTTTCGAAGTTATCAAATGGTAAGATGTAGTCTACGAAAACAAAATCGGAAGATGATCCAACTAATAAAGGCAAGATCAAAAAATAATTCAGCCTACAAATTGCTTACTTAAATTAGATAAAATTATGGTGTGTTAAAAAGAATGACTGTACAAATATGTAATAAAAAATAAGGAATTTCATTTTAAAAATTTAAGACGATCTTGTTCTGATTTTGGCGATGCAACTCAAGATTAAACTAATAAGATGAATAGATCTTTTTAAACGCTACAACTTTTATCTGAAAGTTTTTTATAAAACTTATATTTTTCGAGATATTTCGAGGGTATTTTGTTCTCACTATGTGTGTATATTTATCATATATTATCATATATTACTATTGTCTCATTGATGTATTATCATTTCTGCAT
This sequence comes from Atta colombica, assembly GCF_001594045.1. Taxonomy (NCBI): domain Eukaryota; kingdom Metazoa; phylum Arthropoda; class Insecta; order Hymenoptera; family Formicidae; genus Atta; species Atta colombica. Next base: position 158,885 of record NW_017259277.1, on the reverse strand, counting down.
TTCATTTTCTGATGAACGTTACAGCAGCAGTACTGCTGGTACTTCATATTCACCAATGGTATATTTATTCCGTTTCTTGTCTATCTTAATTAATGTATTTCTATTTATACAATCAATTAAATTACATTAAATTACTTAACTCATTCGAATAGAAAACATCATCCTCTCATTTTATGTATATAGCCTTAGCCACATTCTGAATGCTTTTTACGTAATTATAATCCTAGATCTCATAAAACGCATTTGAATTCAACTTCAAATATTTTCGAATCTCGTTGAACGATCTCTCGAATTCATAATGCTCGTACAAATACTCACCATGAAGAAGTCTGCGTAGGTATCGCTGGTAGTGTTCCAGGTGGCAAAGATCTTCTCATCTGGCAACAAGCTCTGCCGTTGGTGGACACATCTCCGCAACAGGCGGCTGGATTCGTGCATACGTGACGGCCGACACCGATGTTGGCAGTTGTTGTAGTCGTCGCGGTACCGACAGTGCCGGCACCTGTAGCTGTACCAAATTCGACTGCGGAAGTACGCACTTTGGGTCTCAGCAATGGCGACGTGGCGAACGTCTCGCGCTGATTAGACGTCGTGCTGCTGGAGCTGCTGGACCCAGGACTGCCGCCCAGCCGACTGGATGTCGCGTATGCAAATCCACGGAATCGGAAATGCGTCTGATACGGATAACCGGAGGGCGGCGGTAGCCGATAATGGTGATGAAAGCCAAGGTCGCGACGCATGTATGGATCCCCTGGATCGCTCGCGGGTACATATCGATCGGTTGGTGTGTGCGCTGCAGGCGGCACATATCTATCTACATATCTAAATAATCATAGAAACCAAGCTTTTAGGTATCACTCATGTGGAAATGGATACAGAAGTTTAGGACAAGAAAAATTTTAATAAAAAATAAATCGTTTTTGAAAAATAAAATGATGTAAATCGCATGAGATTATATTAAAATACATTAAAATAATTGATTGAATAATTTTTAATATCCGTATCGCAAAATTATTATTATTATTATATATAACTTAATTTATTATTTATTTATAATATATGTAATTTTTCAAAAATTAGCAACATGTTTTATAATGCAGTTAGAGAAAATCAAATAAATAACTACAGTTTTATTGAGAAAGGAGTGGAAATTTCTAAAATTAATTTTATTTTTCTTGTTGTTAGAATTGTTATAGTAAGATTAATATAATTCTTTTAAGAAAGAAAAAACAAAATTTCTAATTTATAATTCTAAGATATTTTCAAGATTATACATATATATATATAGTGATCCCTTATCATATTGCCTCCGATTCTTACCTATCCGGATAGAGCACTTCGGGAGGCGGTTGGGGCACGTATCGTTCAACTGGGGTGTGCGCAGTTGGGGGTACGTAGCTCACGTTAGACGAGCAGTAAGTGCGATCGGTGGAGGACGTCGCGACGGCAGTGGTACAAGATATGGGTGTTATGCGGCCAGTGAATCTGTCCTTAGGCTTCGGCAAGGACAGGTATTTGTCCGTGACGCTGCGTGCTGGCGAATAGCGATCAGCAGGAGTATGAAAACGATCAGTTCCGGGAGAAGTCTGAAATCGGTCGCCACTACTGCCTGTAGTAAAGTATCGGTCTTGGCCGAACTGGTGATCATTTTGACTGCCGACCGAGTAGCGATCATAATTACTCTGAACCGACTTCGAGACCAAATATTTATCAACGGTATTTTTCGTATTCTGATAACCGCCATTGCCGCTGCGATGAATGTTCGACGCTTCCGACGTTGGTGAGATTGGCGCAAAGCGTTCATTGGAGGCCGATTGAGTGCCGGTGGTCGTTGTATAGGGCGAATGATACCTGGAGCCTAAGTTTCGAATGGAAAATGATACTGATAATATTTAAAATTGAGAATGAAAGTTCATTGAAACATAGAAATTTCAAGCAAAATGTAGAAACTGTATATATATATAATTGATGTCTTTTTAATTTTTTAAATTCATCTATTTATTATTCTTGAAAAGACTTCAACAGTGTATTGTGATATTACTATGGTACCAAGTTTTTACGGAATGTACTATGGTATTTTTATGATACTAAGTTTTTGCGGAGTAAAAGTTTTAAAATTTGAAGATATAACTAGAGCTTTTGGATATTTAAGTGATCAAATATCAATAATTCACAAAAGAATCCAAATATTAGTGGAACAAAAAATTAATCAAGCGCAAAACACATTTTCTATTTTTAACTCAACTAAAGCAAAACGCACACTTATCAGTCTCTGACGAGGAGGATGACGAAGAAGATGTCGGTGCCAACAGACGTTCAGTAGAGGAAACGATGTAACGCGGCGTTTCGGCATTGGATAGCCTGCCATCGTGTGCAGGTGACGATCCAGCCAGGTATCGATCACTGGAGAACCTATCAATCGATCGCGATTGACTGCAACGCTGTAGAGCGAGGTCATTAAAACGATCATTGCTGGACACGTATCGCGTCTGACTGCCGACTTCCGAGAAACTTGAGTATCGACCGAAGTCAGCGGACGCTGGAGAGCCGATGGACCGATCAGTATACTTCTGGCAAACCGTCTCGACTCCTCTGTCGGTGTAGAGACGTCGAGTTTGCTCGGTATTACTTGAGGAAGTCTGAAGTGATGAGCGGTCTGATGATGAATAGCGCTGATGCGCGCTCTCAGGATTAGGCGAATTCGAGAGGAACCTGCAGACATTCCAAATGGAAGAGACATGAAGTACATTTCGGAACCGAGCACGATTTATAATTCATTGTGAATTATGTAGCAAATCTAACAATTGTTCGACATTAAATATGTGTATATAAAATGAATTTAATAAATTTACACAATTGATTACTGCAGTAATTCATAAATCCATAAAATTATTGCTCAAAATCAATTTAAGCTAATTTGAACTCACCTCTCAGTGGTCGTCGCCATCGCCGAATACCGCTCGTGATGTGCTGGTGGGTCTTGTCGTGGATATCTATCGTGAATGGGTGACTCACCCAAATACCTTTCCGATTTATCAACAAATCTTTCAGGTACCGGAGCGTGTATTGGCGAGGAGGATAATATCCTATCAGCGGAAATGGCGGCGTAGCGAGTATCTTTAGCGTAGACCGCGCTGCCCTGGAATCCAGTCTGAAGTCCTCCCAGGATCGGAGAGGATCCCGAAAGCAGGCGATCAGATGGTCCAGTGTAGCATTGATCCTTAGTGTCGCCTGTATCTGACTGCTGATTGGCCAGCAGCCGTTCGGCGGAAGCAAAGCGCTCCTTGGCGGGCATCGACGATGCTGTAGTAGCATTGTCGGCACCATACTTGGGCCCCGGAGAATTGGGGGGCAAAATGCGATCAGCAGAAGGGTAACCAGCCAAACTCTGGCTCGAGGCATACTTCTCGCTCGGACTGGGTGACAATGGCGGTGGTGGGACGAAGCGATCGTTCGCCGGTGCTGGCGACGGCGGCGATGGGAACGTCTCCGAAACGAAAGAGCTTGTGAGCGCATTCGTGTTCGCATATTCGCTGGACCCGCTCGTGCCTGTCGTGTCAAAGCGCAACTCCGGATTACAGACTGAGTAACGATCATTCGGGGCCCGTTGTTCGCCGTGCAATGTGCTGACGTCGTTGAATCGCGTGAAACGATCAGCACTTGCGTGTGAACCGCCATAGTGTCCCTGCAATGAGGACTGACCAAATGTCGAAGTCTGATAATGCCCGAAACGTTCGCAATTCGACTGTCGACCATCGGCGTTGCACTTGGTAAAATCGACCGACAATTTGTCAGATGATTTCTCGTGCCGTTCGCCCCCCATTCGACTCCCCACGTGCTCGCCACTTTGAGCCTGATAATGTCCGAAACGTTCACAACTCGGCTGACGATCCTCTCCACACTTTGAATAATCGATACAAGACTTATCCACGATCTTCTCGTGCCGCTCAATCCCGATCCATCCTCCCACATGCTCATTATTTTGGGTCTGATAATGCCCATAGCGCTCACAACTCGACGGACGACTCTCTCCGCATTTGGAGAAATCAATTGTAGGCTTCTCCGACACGGATTTCTCGTGTCGATCAACCATTCGGGTCCCGACATGCTCGTTGCTTTGGGTCTGTTGGTCCGACTGATGACGTTCTTGACCCGATTGACTTGCTGTATTCGTGACCGAACGCAAGTCGGACGATTGTTGCTGTATTTGCTGCTTAAAGCAATCACCGAGATTATTGGAACCAATCTGAGTCCCCACGCCGCCGGAACTCGGCGTGCTCGATCCGGGAAGCGGGGATGATGAGGATCCGTATTGTGCGATCGGGTGCTGGTGCAACAGGAGACGATCTCTTCGGCCATAGTCGTCGTCTGTCGGCATCCTGGTGGCCCGGGGCCCACTGTCAGGACATCTGCAATAACAACCGTGATTACAAAATGAGATTAGTAAATACAAACGTAATGTAAATATGGATTATAATAATGGATATAGTAAATATAAATGTACATGCGTTCACATGGGTTCTCCTTCACTCATAATGTTCAACTCTCTAATCAAATTCTTGTAAAACTATTCATATAAGAACGTATCTGTATTACAGCTGACATGTTGCTCACAAATCCTAGCATGTGTTGCTATCAGAATTATAGTAACTGAGATGAGACCACGTTTGTTGATAAATTGATGTTTTCACGATATGATAATTTTAGGTAATAACTTGTCAGCAACTTATGTTGTAAAATGAAATCGTCATCTATCGAGTAGCAACAATTAATATAGCAAATTGATAGTATTTCATGTTTCTTTTTATTAAGTTTCTTTTTACAGCGCAGATATATAATAAAAACGTGCTCAGCAAATAAACGTGTTATGTATATCATATTATCAAAACTTTTTTTGTTTTTATCTCGGAGTCCAATTTTGAGAACTCACTTTCTAATATCATTTTATCATTACATTAGAACATAATAAAGAAACATTTATGCCAGATGACAATTATGCAGAAAAGGACTTTTTCCAAATTTCGACATTTTTTTTCGGCTACAATGATGATAATAATCTTTGTCATGATTCAAATAGTAATAATAAGTCAGAGGTCGAAAAATATATAGTCTACCTACTTTTTAAATTATTTATTCTACTTTATCTTTATCGCATAGGGGCACATGACTTCATGCTAAACGACTTCCACCTTTCTTCTCTTCTCCCGCTCAAGGGCATACAATTCCCACCCCATCCCCTGCTTAGCGATTTTGCTTTTTGATAATCGATTCATGATAATCGGCTTCGGTTTCTTCTATATTATACTACGCTGTAAACAATTGTTTTCTATATATTTACTAGAAAAGTGTGTGAATATTCAAATTCGAATCGAATCGAATCGAATTATAATGGATTTGATTCGATTTGTTTTCGAAAGATTCGAATGCATAATAATAATTTCGAATAAGTTCGAAATTTTAAATCATCGATTTTATAAAATCTGTTTATTTAAAAAAAATCGGTTTATTTAAAAAATCTGAAATTTATTGAAAATACTTTATTATTTTTAAATCAGTTTTTAATGTAAATCCAGGAAAATTTGATTCGAATTTGATTCGTTTTCGGATAATTATTTACAATAGAACCTTTTCTGAATTTCGATATATTTCAATATTCGATATTTTTCAATTGCAATAACAATTTTTATTATGATATAAGTGATAATAAATCGCGAGAGGTTGAAAAATATATACACATATATCTACTTCTATTCATATACTGAGTAATAATGATGACATTCTAAAACCATTTGTAGCAGAGGGAGATGGGATGAAAGCCCCTATGTGTGCGCCTCTATGCGCTACTATAATATATATAATGTTTTAAAAAAAAAACTTTTTTTTTATTTCTCAATTTCCCCCCTTTATTATCATCTTTATTTGAGTCATAACAAAAATTATTATCAACATTGCAGCCGAATAATGTCGAAATTCGGAAAAGATCCTATTCTGCATAATTACACCGACAAACAATAATAAACGTTTTATTTAGAACCATATAATATAAGCACACAATAACTCAGGAACAATGTTTATATATGTTTAATCGAAACTGGATCTTGAATGCTTCTAATAATATGAATTTATATAAAAATAAATATAAAGAAATGTTATAAGTGTCAATGGTAGTTGTAAATATGCGTATAATAACTTTAATAATAAATTATTACAAAAAATTGGAACGTTTCAACTTTGAATAATCTTCAACCTATATCTCTTAAACATAATTTGAAATATTATATTGCAAATATTATATCGCAATATCTCTAAATTTCCTGAATGTAATTGTTATGGACCAAACGCGAGATAAGGAGTCGTATTCCAACATTAATAAATGTTGTTCAATAACAGCGTTTCAAAGATAAGTGGTTATAAAAATTCAAGCTCACAAAGAATGGCTCACAACCAGTTAATAATTATTGTAAATGAAGTCAAAAATTTTCTTTCTCGTCACATATTAAAATTTAAGAGAATGAACATTCCGCAATAATCAAATATATCTTGTCGGTTTAACAAACAATCAAATAATGATCATTACAAACATTTTCGCCAATTGCACATTTTTTTTTCTCAATACACAGATGCATTGCAGAATGAACATTCTACAATTATTCTAATTATTTCTCTATTTCTCTTTGTTTTTATTTTTCTCTCTAACTCGGAAACTATGGGTTTCTCTCTGGATCGTTCATATCTCAATTCTCGTGATGCTTCGCGAAATCCAACATCCTGGTGACTCGATATAAATATTCTATTAACTATTCTTATTCATTGCGGCCATCGTGTCACCATTTCTCTCGCATAATAACAGCAGAATTAAAACAAGTGCATCGTAAATTTCTTGTCATTAATTCAAATTGATAGCAGATTTGTTTCTGTATCCATTAGAAAAAATTTTTTCGATTCTTGCAAATTAATATAAACTTTCTGTTATTATAATGTGCAATTTATTTTTTACAAACAAATTTGTAGTTAATATCATAAATAAGTTTGCAGTAAATAAGTGTGATTACATAAAAATTCGTCACCTAATGTTTTCAAGATTTTTATCATTTTTATTATCACGTGAATTAAATAGAAACATTTTGTAGACAAATTGGTGTGTAATGAATTTTTTTTGATAAAAACAATTCAAAATAAGAATAAATTTAGCTTAAAAGTCTGACATGAAAACTATAATATCGTTAAAATCTTTAAGCAAAATAAACAATATAAATATAGCTTATTTTGTTCTTTTTATGACATATCCTATTACAGTTGCTTGCGAAATTTTGTATTTAAGAAAATAAAGAGATAAAGTACATGTTACATGTATTTTAATCTTTAGGAATTAGCATAAATTAAATCTAAAAAGTGGGCGAGGAAAATACGAGGACAATTGTTCCCATGATTATTCTCAGGACAATGTTTCTGTTATCTTAGAGGATGAGAAAATATTGAGATAATATGTGGAACGGTAACGGCATTTGATTCGCGCCAAAAACCAAAAACGCGTTTGTATAACACATTAAAAACTTGCTAATTGTAAAAATCGCCAGTGGCGCCGCGCCATTTTCTGCCGCGCTTGATTTAGAAAAAACTAAAGCTTTGCAGCCGAAATGTATAAAATAGCATAGAAATTAAGAAACAAATCGAGAGAAAATTCCGATATTTTACTTTATATAGTAATAAATCGGAGTAGTGTGTGCGAATTGCATGATGTTGAATCTTGATAACACCACGTAGCCTATTCAATCTCTACTTTCACTTCCAAGCAAGCATTAAGCCAGTGTATCCCGTATAAGTAACCCAAACGAAGAAAGAAGAAATGATTTTTCGAAAAGGGGATTAAATTAGACGACTTTTTCTCCTTATGTAAAAAAGCAATGTTACGAGTTCTTAGGAAGATGTAACCGGACGACCCTTAAGAACTGGCAAACCACGAATGGACATGAGACTAGGATCGTGGAATACTTGAATATTAATATAGAACTGGAGTTGTATAGAACTCAGGGCGCTGCTAGAAGTTATAGATGAATATAAATTGGATATGGCGTTACAAAATATATGTTGGATAGGATAGGGCGTTGTGGTGAAGAAATCGCACAACTTGTACCAATTACAAGAATATATGAAAGGGGAGTGTGATAGCGTTTTCTAAATGCAAAATTCTAAATGCAAGAATATAAATAAAAAAGGAGATCTTTACTTACTTACTCAACGGACACGCATCAACTGAGGAGAAATATGAAGATTAGGAAACTTTCTATGTGAATTGGAGAGAGTATTAGCGATATTGATATATGCGATCGACACAAAATGACATCAAAATAACCATAGACAATATGAACGCCAAAGTAGAGAGAGAGGACTTTCCATCCAACAATAGGAGCACACAGTCTACAAAATTCAAATGAAACGGGAAGTGGCTGATCAATTTTGCGGCATCAATGAACATGACAATAATAAAGGTGTCTCCAGATTTAGCCAATATAAACCAACACATTCACTAAATTTGTCTATATTCATGGATAATTGTGTCTGTGTAATATTTGATAATCTGGCATACATTGGTCATATACATGTGTATCTAGAGGCACCTTAAACACAATGCTTGAACAAAGCTATTAGCTATTTAGATGTCATATACAAAACTATTTAGCTATTTAGATGTCATCAAATGGCAACATAACAAAACCAGATTAATCATGTACTTATAAATACAAGACATAGGTTAATGTGACTGCCAGAGCTATAGAGGAGAAAACATAGATTCACTTCTTAGTAGTAACTACCTGCGAACTCGAATATCAAATATAAAACAGGAAGACAATCCAAAAATTAAGAAATATCAACTTGTATAGATAACGATGACTAAAGTTCAATGCAAAGTCCGAAAGGAAGGAAATCTGTCGAAAATTATGAAGATCTACAGACTATGACAGGGAGATGCATTGTCTATACTCCTTAATCTGGCTCTGGAGAAAGTTATAAAACAATCCGGAATCACAAAGAATGGAATAATCTAACAAGTCTCTCCAAATCCTTGCTTATGCGGATGATATTAACATAATAAATAGATCAGAACGAGTTATCAAGGAAATCTTCATCGCTCTAAAAAATGCAACAAACGCAATGGGACTTTCAATAAACATCAGTAAGACAAAGTATATGCTCGGAACAACGAAACAGTGCTGACATAAGCAGGGAATAATGAGGATCGATAATAATGAAATAGAATTGATCAGAGAATTTGTATATTTGAGATTGTTGATAACTAATAATAACAATAACACAGAAATAAAAAGAAGGATCTTACTAACAAACAGATATTACTTCGCTGTCCTAATTAAAATCACAGAATATCAACAAAGAAATAAAGAACAAATTTTACAAAACATTGATAAAATTAGTACTGATGTATGACTCAGAAACGTGAATACACAAGAAAGGATGAAACAATAATAGGATATTATGGAAAATGAAGTCGTCAATATATGAAAAGAGACATATGGAGATATATTGGAGTGATATAACTTTCAGTTGTGCAGATTCTTTAGGGAGCCGAATGTGATTAAGTCAATTAAAGTGGATTGACTCAGATGGATAAGACATATAATAAGGATGAATGGTAATGACCTTACCATCATTATCATTCATGACGATTATCATTTATATACTAGGAAACATTATTGGAAAAGCTAATGGGACAAACAGGACGGGTAAGATCAAATACTAGATTTCTGGATAATATCAAAAATATATAAAAATTGGAATTAGAGAATGGAGTGGAATGGAGAATGGAGACGAAAAACTCTGAATAGGGAAACGTATGGAAACAAATTCTGAAGGAGACTGAGGCTTATTCTGTAAAATAATAACTAGCAATAAATCTTAGCAACAAGGAAAAAAGATAATGGATTATTAAATATTTTTTATTAAATATTTTTAGAAGGTTATTTAGGCTCGATTGCACCAATGTTATTTTGATTTTAAGTGAGGTTTAAAACTCTTTTTGTCTCTGTCTTTTTTTTTGGCTTTAAAAAAAGGCAGATAGAGTTTTAAGTCACTTAAAATCAAAGCAATCGGGCCTTAAGCTAATAAAAGCTCTATATATATGATAATGATCTACTTTCTATCATTTCGCTTCTATCTATCTTCGAACAATACTTTCAGTCCGGACAAGCTGCTTATTCCTTCTACGAAATGTCAAAGAAAATCGGAGAGAGCCTTTCTCATTCGACAGAACTGAATTTGACAAATGGTTTTATTCGGCAGTTGACGAGTGTACGTGCGCGCGACACGTGTCACGCGTGGTCGCGTTCCTCGATGGCGGCTGCCGAGAATATAGCATTCCGACGAAATTTCGGAAGTCACGTCGAAGAACGTTGTCGCTCGTCCGCGAAACGACCTCGGGCCTTCTCGAGTCGAAATGACGCCGTTTGAAATATTTATGATGGAAAATTTTCCAGATTGGGATTGCATGGAAACGTTTTGCACTGCGATAAAAAGAAATTCCAGTATCGTTTTAAGTTTTAAGAATTAAATTACATTACGAAAAATTGAGAAAAAATATTATAAAGAGAATTTGTTAACTATATTTCTTATAAAAAAAATTTATTTTTTTTTTAAATAGAAAACTCATTAATGTACAAGATTTTTTATAATAATTATTAATGTCTACTTAAAAGAAATTAATCTATTTTAAAGAAGAAATTAATAAAAGAAGAAATTTAAAAATTCTTTTCTTTTTTTCTCTTATATAAAAGTACAAAATATAAATCTTCAACAAACTCTTTAATTCAAATCGATAATGATTATGTTAATAAGATGGATATACAAACACATAAATGAAAATTAATAAAAATTATAGGTATTACTTTTCAAGAACTTGAAACTCTGATAGAAAACAATGTTGTAAATGTTAAAAAACAGTGTTGAATGCGACATGAATCTCGATGATTTTAGGTCAGATCGTTTATCAAACTCGTATTGCGACTTCTTTAATAGCAACTCGATTTGCCGAGGAGATGGCGATTAATTCGTTCGACGACGAGCCGAGAGTTTCATCTTTTACGAGCATCTTTCAACGGTTGGCACGAGCGCCTGCCTGGCACCGATCCAAATTGAATCCAATTTAAATACCTGGTCGTTGCCGCCACCCAACTCCTACCGGCACAGCCTCGTAATTTCCGATTTTAGGAAAACTGCTGCAACCTCTGTACAAAAAACTGTTAATGCACTATGCGTGCAATGTAAAATTCAATAATATAAAAATCTGCTTATTTTTAATCATTCATGATTCAAGAAATACATTTAAATGGAATCTAAATTTATTTATATAAAAATCAGTAAGATCTTGTTAGAAAGAGAACATTAGTAATATCATCACAAATTTTAAAAAATTATTTTTATCTATTGCCACATATTCTTTCATGTTTTGGTATTAAATCAATTATTCTTTAACTTTTTTTGAGTTATTTAATGATCAAATTAATATATTTTGTTGCTTAATCATTTTCATCAGATTTATTTTGCATTATTTATTTTGCATTTCATTCATTTTATTTCATTAAAGTTTTCATTTTCACATTTCAATAAGATAACAGAAATTATTAGCAGAAAATAAAATTTTAACCAGCAGTTCTTATTGTATGTACATAAAAAAGATATCATTTTTCTAAATAATTAATTACTATTCTGGATTATTAAATTAAAATTTGGAAATTAAATTAAATTTGCTCCCATTATTAATTCTCATTAAATTGCGAAAGAGAAAATTTTTTTATAAATATTTACAAAAAATTTTGACTTATAATACTGGAATTTTACACTTTTGCTGTGCTTTCAAACTAAGAAATTTATTAATCTTGTAACTATCAACGGTAATGGACTTTCGCAAAACTATAATAATAGCAAAAAGTGTCTATTGCCCGCAAGAAAGTATTTAAATACTTCACTCTTTAACGGACTGGATCGGAATTTCAATTGGTTGCTAATGGATTCTCGATTCTATCCTGCTACTGCCGGGTCATGCGAGTCTAAAAGTACCCGAATTAGTATGCCGCTGGTAGATTTCAAGTTGGATTAGCTTGAGATCATGCGAGGCAATTATTATTCCATCGCCACAGTATCGTTTTCGCTTCTTAAAATTGACAAGCTATTTTAAAAGTTAACTAAATTGCCACTCAGAAATGTTTGAATTATAAAGAGCTATTATTAAAATTATTATAATATTAAAAATTCAGATTTAATTAAAAATCATAAAGCCAAATTTAAATTCAAATAAAATTACCTGAAGAATCAATTTCATTTATAATTCAAACATATACGTAATAATTAAAATTGTTATAACGTCAAAATTATATATAGAATCCTCTTAAAAGTCAATTAAATCTATCAGTTAATATACAATATTTAAATATATTTCAAAAGAACGCAATGCGGATCACTGAATAAAATCATATCCAAAATTTGATTTTCAGTTGTAAGCAATAACTTATACTAATGCTCTTGTCATATGAACAATCTGAAAATCATTTACAGCGATTATATAATATGACTAGCTCATTTATGAATGCAAGAATACGTGACTTACGAAATATCTGTTATATTTAACATTTATTGGAGTATTTACCTTTACATAGTTAGCCCCAAATGATTTTCAAATGATCTCGATTTTCAAAGAGATCAATAATTTTTTTCCGTTGCTTGCTCATTAAAAAAATTAATAACAAAACAGTTTTAATGAATATTTAATTTTTAAACATAAGGTACATATTTTTTAACTCTCCTAGACAGGAAGAGAGTGTGAGAGATATGGGGAGAGACCTCGCTTCGCGAAGTCGGATACCCTAAGATAGAAGAGAAAATGGCCCTCGTTTTGCGTGGAAAGTCGGATTCCTCTGGGCAAGGGGGGAGGTGAGATAGACTTCGCTACCCGTGGAAATTCGAACGCCTCTAATTTGAGTATAGGAGGAACTTCTCTTCGCGAAATATCTGCTTTATCCCATTTTAGCGTGAAAGAAAAGCATTATGTAAATTATATCAAAGTATATGTAGAATATACAAAACATATACTTTATGTTTGAAAATTGTATATTATTCATTAAAATTATTTTGCTAATAACTTTTCAACGAAAAAAGTTGATGATCTTGACCTCCTTGAGAGTCAATGTCAAAGTCATTTAAAAGTTATTTGATCTAGCTATGTAAAGATAAATATTTACTATAAAAGGATTATTAAAATCAAACTAGTTTATTAAAGTTTAAAAACATAAAAATTCATTAATCATATTATTATACATATCTAATGTATCATGTGGATTCCCTGCTGAAAAATTTTGTTAAAACTTTGCAGAAATTTTGCTGAAATTGACATTTCAGCGAAAATGCTGAAAATTTATTAAAATTTGCTAAAATTTGCTAAAATTTGCTGAAAGTGATTTTTCAGCAATAATACTGAAAATCCTTGAAATTGAATTGAAATTTCTCCGCAAGTTTGTCAGAAAATTTCGCTAAAATTTGCTGAAATTTCTCTGAAATTTGTCTAAAATTTTTTTTAAATTAGTCATATAATTTTTTTCAACAAAAGTTCTAAAAAATTATTGAATTTAAATCGAAATTGTTTCTAGAATTTTGCTGAAAATTTATTAAAATATCTCTGAAATTTAATTTAAATTTCACTAAAAGTGATTTTTTCAGTACTCACAAATCGCTAAAATTAGACTGCTGTAAATTTGTCCAAAAATGTTTTCAAAAATTTTATAACATTTCTCTAGAAATAAATTAAATATATAAATTCTCTAAAAATATATTTAACATTTCATTAAAAATATTACAAAATTATTACGAATACGCGAAAATGATTTTTCTACATTTATTTTTTACATAAAAATTTTATTATGTGTAAGAAGACAATATAATATTCTTATAATACTATAATAATTAATATATAATAAATAATATATAATATATAATATATAATATTATAATAATTAAATACATTTAATTGCTTTTTTTAAACGTGTTCCATTTTTTCCACATCTTTGATCAGATATATATATTATAACTACGTTTATTAGCATTATAGATATCCGTAAATTATCGAAGGAATAGTTCCTGTTATACGATTGCAGAGGTCAAGCACGCTATGTTGGGTTTAGCTTAGGATGGGTGATCGCTTGAGAGTACTATGAAATTAATATCAAATTTAGAGAGAATGTTTTTTTAATCATAATTTTGTCGTGTGCCCTCTGGAGTATGATGCTAATCAGTAATATTTATTTTAGCAATAAAACTAGAAGAATTAATTTTGTTTTTCTGAAATTTCAGCAAAATTCACTGAAAAGTATTCCAAAACGAAAAATAATTTCAACAATATTTTAATGAAATTTCTACAAAATTTCAGAGAAATTTTTTCATTAGGATTAATATTTATTTGTGTATCATAATTTTTACAGTTGATTCTTTCTACTACTCTTTCCAATATCTTGTTAATAACGTATTGATTTAATATTTGATATCCCGTTTTCTCCTACACTCCTCATTCTAAGAGTAAGCGTACCCGGAGTGAGAACAGAATTTATGAAGGACGATAAATAATAAGAAAGTAATTTAATAAGAAAGAAAGTAATATAATAAGAGCGATGCACTGTTACGTTCTACTGCGACATTCCCATGTCGCTTGTCTCTCTATATTGCCCTCTATCACCTACAATCCCCTGCCTCTTCCGGTTAGTTCCCTCAATTTCGCCTTGTCTGGATATAATAAATTCTCATCCGTCACTCGACGGCTTTGTCCCTTCATGCAGATATCTTCTCTCTCTCTCTCTCTCTCTCTCTCTCTCTCTCTCTCTCTCTCTCTCTCTCTCTCTCTCTCCTTCGCTTCTTCCTACCGCTTTCCTCTTATTTTTTTATCTCGCAAAATCGTAAACAGAAATATCGAAGCATTAGGAGAAATATGATAACATTGCAATAGGATAGCGTAAGGCTGGCACTTGCCTGTTACGTAATTTTATTTTGTAAAAAATTGCTTATTGGAATTCTTAATATGTTTCGTGAGTCACCGGTATACATCACGCTGTACTTTCCATTTGGGTCATTTGATATTCTAATTACAAAAAAACATGAAATATAAAATACTTTCTGATATCATGCGCGAATACATAATGATGTATAATGCAATCATGCAATATTAATACTGTGAATCATCCATCCAGTCGACAACTAAAAATAACAAAACATTTATGTTATAATTTTGTATTTGACAATATAAATATAATATAACACATGTTACACATTACTAAATAAGTATGAAATTACAATATAAAATATTTGTTATATTGTGGTCTTGCAATCGTTTTTTTTTATTTAAAATAAAAATGTTATTACTATAATTTTAATCTTTTTGCTTTGTATTAAAATGATTAATATTTTAATATAAATTAATTAATAATATTAAAATATAAATTAATATAAAAATTTTCATAATGCTAGACACTATATATAGGGTGTATATTCAGGGTGTATATTTCCTGTAATTCACCCGATTAAATTATTATTAATAAGTTATTATTAATAAATACATTTATATAAATTGTATTAAATATCGTATTTAACAAAACTTTTTCTTGTTTTTTTTTGTTCTGCAATAAATTTTGCACAATAAACCTTCTTCTTTGTAATAACAATTTTTGTAATTCTTAGATTACTATAAAATATTTGACAAATATAATGCGGCATGAGTTACTGGTGATCGCAATGTGGATAATATTTTACAAAATATTGGCCTGGCAGATAGAAGAATATTAATAATCGTACATGCTAATTTTTCATCTTTTCATCAATGTATCAGGTACTCAGGTACCGGTACTACTAATATCACTACGTATTTTACATGAAGATGATTGTGTAAAATTTTGAAGATGATTTTACAGAACATGAACACATTGTGTAAAAACGTCATTATAACAGCTAGTTGCTAAGTCTCGAAAATTCTTCTCTATATTGTATTTAAAAAATACATACAATAATTTTTATGTACTTATTTTGTATTAAAAGTTGTATTAAAAACGAATTTTAACATATTCAATATCTCATATATATTATCAATTATTCACCAAGCAATCAACACAGACAGATCACTGTTGCATGTTTTGCATGTAAGTGTTTTTGAGCTATTTTTTATTAATTCATAATATTTGCACAAAATATTATTATCAACAAAGGAAAAATTATTACAGGCGCAGTTAAATAAAGTAAAGAAATATTACTAATAATATTATTGACAGTTAATCATGAAAAGTTAATCATGAAAAACAATTTTTC
>NW_017259277.1:141931-142438 GCF_001594045.1 Atta colombica | reverse complement strand
TATATATATTTATATATTACCAATAAAATTATTGTTATTATTTTAGATTGACTGCAAAAGAAAAAAACTATATATTTAGAGTTATTTTTAAGTATTATTTCTTAGATAATCAATATTCAGAAAACATACCAAAAGAGAAATAATGGACAAAAAGAATCAAGTGGACAGAATGCTAGAATATTAAAAAAAAAAATCACAATAATTTCTATTTCTATACATACATACATAAAATGCATATAATAAAAATGTTATTAATTCACTTTTGAATCTTCTACTTACCAAAAATTAGTGGAATATATTGTAATATATAATAAAACAAAATGAATTGTTATAGTCCTATGTTCATCCACGGTAGTTGGCCACTCTAATGAAAAATACAAGTGTGGATGTCCATATCATGCATTTTATATACATATTTATCGTGTCAATATTGATATAAACATCAACACATGATGTGAATTTAACATCATGAGCTCCGAGAGACTGTTAAAGATCGTCAACTTTGGG
>NW_017259277.1:136275-141831 GCF_001594045.1 Atta colombica | reverse complement strand
GAAGTTTTTTGTCGCTCTCGAAGGCCTGGAGATAATTAAAGAGCATTAACGTTATCGACATTAATATAAATTTTCGATTATTAATATAAATATTAATATAAATATAAATATTGAAATATATTAATTTCGTATTATATACATAAATACTTCTCTTTCTTATTATATAATACTTTATATATAAGTACACATACTTATAATGCAATTATATGATATATATCATATACATTGCCGCGAAATTACAATTTTTTTCTCTACATACAGTTATCATCTGTATTGCTAATCAAATCTTAGATGGCAACATGAAAATTACGAGTATTATTGAATTCTAACTAATATACACGTCTACATACTAATAAATTGTAAAATAGTACTATTATCAATTTCTTACTTTTAGGCCTAGTTGCACCAACATTTAGAACCGAACGAGAGGCAGAAAGTTATTATTTTAAGTATGTGTACTTATATATAAAGTATTATATAATAAGAAAGAGAAGTATTTATGTATATAATACGAAATTAATATATTTCAATATTTATATTTATATTAATATTTATATTAATAATCGAAAATTTATATTAATGTCGATAACGTTAATGCTCTTTAATTATCTCCAGGCCTTCGAGAGCGACAAAAAACTTCACTTAAGTGAAAGTAACGTTGATGCAATCGGGCCTTATCATTTAAATTTTTACAGTGACGCAAACTTCCATAAGATCAGATTTTTAATAGTATATCGTCGGTGTCATGCGTTTTAAATCATAATGTTAAATCCACACTCATGTCATTATATCCACATCATGTTGGTTGTATATCAATATTAATATAGTGAAAATTGCATAGGATTAAATTCACTCATATTTTTTATACAATAAAAAACCTTCAAACGAAATAATAATTAAATTGCCAAAATCAAATGTTGTCTACCAATAATTGTATAACTTAAAGACTAGAGAGTATCAATACTCACTGCTGTAATACATAAGATTATTTATAAAAATAAACATCTATGATCAAAAATTAAAAGCAAAGGAGGCAACAATAGTAACGTGCAAAAAAAAAAAAATAAAAAATATCAAGTGATAATTAATTTTTAAAAATGCAAATACAATCAGAACAATAATCGTATGAAAGGATTTTACTGAAATATCTAAAAATTGAGCTAGATACAGATCTAAAAATAATAATTTTATTGGATCACTGCTCCACATGATAAATGTGGATTGGGTTTTTCAAAGTCATTTTTTGTATATTTTTGGACGCTGAATATGACTCTGGTAAAATTGTTCTACTATTTCAGACGAGATAAATAAGGTTACGAGAAGATTACAAAGAAGCCAAACATGATGTTTTAAGCAATATTCATGCATTTTCTAAAAAATACCGATTTTTCTATAGTGTTTTTTCCTACACGTACGATTGTATTATTATACATAGTATCAATCTTGAACAAAATCCATTTTGAAAATTATCCCAGTACGATTTTTTTATTTGAAATGTACAATATTTAAGATACAAGATTTACAACGCTTAGGATATGTAACACAATCGTATTATAGACTTATATTTTTTTACGCAATATAAACATTGTGGTTAAATATTGTGGTTAAACATTCAAATTAAATCCACAAACATGAAAGCCTAAATAAGATTTAATTTAATTTAATTATAAGAAAAAAAAGTACCCAAAATATCCAAAAATTAAACCCATAAATTAAAAATCCATAAACTCTAAATCTGTGAACCCATAGTTCAAAAATTTGAAATCCTTTAGGTTTGTTCGCATATTCCAACATGCTTCAATATATTCATATCATAGCTATCCTACTCATTCTAACGAGCGCGAGAAACTACAGTTGGAAGAAGTAGGATGCTGGAGCATACGATGCGAACAAACCATTTATAATTAAAAAATTTTATTCATTTTGTAACATTTTGTTGCTTCATATTTTTTTGTAAAATTGTCACAAACACATTGCGTATTTTAAATATTGCACGTATTTTAAATGTTGCACATTTCGGATAAAAAAATCATTCAAGAGCTGATTCAAATGGATTTGCAATTCAAGACTGCATATTATATAATAAAGAAAAACATTACAGAAAAATAGGTATTTTCTAAATAAATGCATGAATATTGTCTAAAACGCCATGTTTAGCCCTCTTATTATTTATCTCGTAAACCTGAAGAACAATTTTAGTCAGATTCATATTCAGCGTTCAAAAATCTACGGGAAAATGACTTGAAAAACATAGTCCGCATCTATCATATCAATCAGTATTATCAAAATAACTATGCAGGACACTTACTGATATTTCGGTTTTAAGAGAAATCTCGACCGAATAACTATCGATAGCATGCAACTTGCATATTTTCTATCTCAAAAAATAATAATATAAAATGATGTTTAAATATATAAATAAAATTAGTGTAAACATTTAAAAACAGTGTAGTTAACAAATATTGGGTCATCTAGAATTATTAAGAGAAAAATCTTTCAAATTATTTTAATTTTTCATATTTATTTTTTATATCAAAAAATTAATAATGGGTATTAGATACATTAACATGTATTAGATACATTAATATTCAAATTCAATAAAATGTAAAAGCGAAAACATAAAATTTGTACAAAATAATTCTTTGTTCAAAAGATGAAGATCTAAGGTATTTTCGTAACGAAAATATAAAAATTTTTTTTATTATTCATATCATGCAAGTTTTGTATAATACATACATATGTCATGTTTCAAATTAAAATTCAGTCAATCAGGATTTAGCATACAAGTCGTTGTTTTGTTGTTTATACGTTCTCATGAAGGTTTGTAAACAGGTCGCGGTTTCCAAAAAGATTAATAGTCAAAAACTATCAATCAGCTGTGTTGAATTATAACATTTATATCACGCCATGTGCAACATTTTTTACTGAAGAAAAAAATGTCGACCAGGCCGGTCGATGACCGGTGTCCGGCAAATAGGTCGTCGAGCGCGCGAGGCCATAAAATCTTATTTGTCGGTTGAGTAATGGCGACGCTAAGACATGGTGAGCTTGTATCGTACAATCTGCACTAGCCTCGTCCTCGAGAAACGTCCACTCAATCGCCATTGTTCAATTTTATTTATCGCGCTCATTAATCTAGTCAGAATTTTTCTCAACCTCGGAATCCGAAAAAACTTCATATCAGATTATTTTTCTCAGCTATCGATATATATGTGTTTATTCATTAATTGAATCATTTTTAATTTGGATTAGTGTGCTTACTGAATACAAAAAATTATAATTGAGCTCCAAATTGTATTTATTCAAAATTTTCACATAAAAAAAGTGTAATCATATATTCATTCAAAATTTTGGATTTTCAAAAATATTTATTTACAAAAAGCTATGAATATTTAACGAGTATTCATATTCATTCAAACAAAATATAAACTGAAAAAAAGCTCCAATAAGCAATGCCCTTAACTATAACCGGCACTTTAATGACTTTAAGTAAAAAAAATTAATTTTATTTATTTTTGTCATAATGTTCAAATTTTATAAAGAAAACTTAGAAATTTTAAAAATATTTTAGAAAGTAATACATTTTTAATTTATAAATATCTATTTGATAGAATGTCATATATATTTCGATATAATTCTGGTTACATTATAGTAATGTGTCATAAACATGTTATAAAATATTTTGGGCGCGTCGTTCATTATGGTCTGTGGACATTAAATTCCGAGATATATTATTTATTTTCAATAAAAATCTTTGTTTAACTTATAGATTAAACAATTATTTATTTCCAAAAACTCTTTGTTTAACTTATAGGTTAAACAAGGATGCCCAGTATAGGCAGCGGATTAAGCGCGCGGTGTAATCGTAGCCATTGTTTTTATAGATTTCTGTTTTCTCTTGCAGTCATGCAAGCTATAATGTGCAGATAATACAGAATAAAAGTGAATACGAAACGAAAATCGTAATCATATTCAAAAAATATTCATTCAAATGGAATAAAAAAGTATCTTCTTTCTTGATGAATAAAAAAGAAATGTATTCGAATGAGTATATTTTCATTCATTTTTTTTATTTATTTATTCGAATATTAGATGTATTCACCGGACACACTAATTTAGATACTTTAATAAAAATTAATTATAAATGTTAGATTAATTAAAAATAATTTCTTATACGGAGCGTTTTCTATATATAAATATATTTAAACAATAATCTTATTAGACCGTATAGCAATGAAAAAATATTTATATAGAAATTAAAGATCCATATCGGCCAGGGTCAAAGCTGGATCTTTGACGTTTTACACTTATTTTAAAATAACATAATTATGAAAAAATTACAGATTATTCTAAATCATTTAAAAATAATATGACAAATTTGATAACGGTTTACTATTTAAATCATAAGTTTTTTTAATAAATAACAATATTTTTTAAATCAATGCTCTAATAAAAATATATGGAAATGTATTATAAAATAAATTTCAATTTTTAAATATATATATAAGTACGTTATGTATTCAAGATTATTTACGTAGAGTTACATTGCAATGCATGAACTAGTTGTCCAATAAATAAACAAAATATTTATTTGTTTTTTATCTTTATAACTAATCAGTGAATCGCAATAAAACTTTGCTTAAATTATTTTGAATATTTAAAGTAATTAAAAGAAATTTTTTTTTTTAATTTTAATTTTTAATAATAAAAATAATAACAAAAAAATAAACTACAAAAATATGTTATTAAACAAAAATATAATCTTATTCACACAACTTTCATATGTATATCATAATTTATTTGAAATGTAAATATTGAACATACTCCTACATATGCTTTTTTAACGCTTTGTAGACACTGCGTGCTTGGGTAGGGATATCGTACCGAATCATTTCCAGTCAATATCGCCTTATTGATACTGCGTACTTTGATTTATATCGATATGAAGTATCGAAAAATCTGTACTCCTTCACACATCCTTAAATCAGTTATTAAATCGCTATCAAAAAATGTGTCTCGTGCCAAGTACTTATAGTACAAGACCATAGAATCGATTGAATATATCAGTCGTGTGAATTGCTGAGTTTCCAAGATTATCAGACCTCAGAAACGATTGAACAAATTTTTATTAGATTTAATTAATTAATTTAATTAATCATGCTTTAATTTGTATAAAAAAAATTTCTTCATTGGGGATGTTTTTTCTACGTGTCCTAAGACTGAAGATATTACAAAATTTTAATGTTAAAATATTTATTTAAGAAACATCATTTTGTCGTCGTTATACTTTCTTCTATTTTTTCTATTATATATTTAATACATTATTTGTCTTTTTATATATTTGTCTTTTTGCATATTTGTCCTTTTCTAAAATTCCTATTATGCAATTTCTATACAGTTCATTTTCAGCATATGCAACGCTCGCACTAACTAGAATTTCTATAATACTAAAGTTCCTACATTTATTGTTATCATTATTGTTATTATTGTTATTATTATTATCATCATTATTATTATTGCTATTATTGCATTACTATTATATTATTATTATTATTA
>NW_017259277.1:132084-136173 GCF_001594045.1 Atta colombica | reverse complement strand
TATTATTATTATTATTATTATTAGAAAAATTAAAATTATTAGAAAAATTATTAGAAAATTCTAGCGCTAACTTTACTGTGAAGCCTTTTGACAGGTCTGTTTTTGATAGAATTTTGACAATGTCTTTTAAGTAAAAGATTAACTACAATTATAAAAACACTACACTAAGTTCGAAAACATCCTAAGATAAACGTAGTTTATCCGTAAATGACCGGACATATCTGGACATGTGCACAAAAAGAACTTCATCCATTTTGAGCTACTCGCATTCAGTCATCAAGCATATAAAATTTTGTAGATAATAATGGTAGCATTTAAGCAAAAATAGATCCTCAAAACCCCTTCCGAAAGTAGTTCTGATCTCCTAACGATGTGATTTTATTCGTTCGTTGGCTATTATCAGAGCTGTCCAACACAAATATGTCAATGATATGAAAGTATATTATTCATTGGGAAGGTATTTGGCGTACGCTAAATATCAAATGATGACATATGGGCACAATAGCCTACAGTACAAACATCATTCTTATAGTGCAGTAATATTCTTTAATAGCATTTATATATTTTTTCCTTCATCACTACATTCTGCTATAATGTAAACGTAGCATCATGTTTTATTAACATGCCTGAACTATATTCGAGTTTTAAAAAATATTAGATTATCAATATCGATATTAGATTATCAATATCGATATTATAATTAGCGATTATTATCAGCTTCTATATCATAACTAAGTGATATAGGAGAATGATGTTCGTACTTTAGACTACTGTCAATTGATGTTTAGGATACATTAAATATCTTTCTAATGACATACGAATATCACCTGAGCATATCAATGATATATTCAGTATTTATCGTGTTGAAGCTCTGATAAACCAACGAACGAATAAAATAACATCATTAGAAGATCAGAAACTTTCGGCGGAGGTTTAAAGATCTGAATTTATTTTTTTGTAAATGCATTATTATCTACAAAATTATACATAATTGATAACTAGACGCGGATCAAAACTTTTGTAAAAATAAGCGAAGTTTTTTATTTTCTCTCTCTCTCTCTTTCTCTCTCTCTCTCAAATGCTTTTTTATTACAATATTATAAGATTGTATTTAAAGATTACAAGTAAATTATAACATTATATTTAAAAAAGTATTTGAGATTAATAATAAACAAATAAAGTTTTGTGTAAAACTTGTCCGGACATAATACATGTTAGGTACATGTTACTAAAATATTTATCTTATTTGAAGTACAGAAAACAAAAGAACCTCCATTTTACGATGATTGATAGAGAAAAGTTCAAAATATTTTACAATTCCTACACTTTAGAACTTTATTGTACCAATCATACAGATTGTATAGCATTAAGTTGAAATGATGCGTTGCTGTAGTCAAAGATTAACATTGAGAAAAATAACGTTATATATACAATGTTATATAATATAGTATAATATATTTTTATTGCTGTCTTTACTAAAGATAAGGCAAATAAGATGAGATAGTATATTATTAAATTATCAGTGCGGTGACTCCGTCCGAAATTATTGTTTTGCACAGCACAGATTAGGTGTACAACTTTGCTTCCGCCGTTTTTTTTCCGAAATTCGAGGCTTTATTATAAAAAACTGGTTATACATTTATGATTCAAAGTATTGTTCATCGCTGGCTACTTTTTCCCATCTTTCGGGTAGCGTACGAATCCCGTCGAAAAAACTGGTCATCTTTTGAGGCTATCCACGAATCGATCCAATTTTTTACTTCTTCATAAGACCGGAAGAGCTGGTCAGCCAGACCGTGCCATTGATCGAAACAAGTGATAGTCAGAGGGAGCAACGTCTGGAGAATACGGCGGGTGGGGTAGGACTTCCCATTTCAACGTTTCCAAATATGTCTTGACCACTTTCGCAACATGGGGTCGAGCATTGTCATGCTGCAAAATCACTTTATCGTGTCTCTCGTTGTATTGCGGCTGTTTGTCTTTCAATGCTCGGCTCAAATGTATCAATTGCGTTCGATACCGATCGCTTATGAATGTTTCAGTCGGTTTTAACAGTTCATAATACACTACGCCGAGCTGGTCCCACCAAATACAGAGCACCTTGGACGTCAAAATCATCGTTCTTGAAGCGTTGAAACCACTCACGACACATTCTTTCACTAATAGCGGCCTCACCATAAGTATTTTAGAGCATTCGATGAGCCTCAGCCGCAGATTTCTTCATATTGAAGCAAAAAATTAAAACCTCCCTCCTCCGCAAATGACGAGAATTTGGTTCGTAAACTGACATTTTCAATCGAGAATAACTTTATGATGCAGACACAAATCGACTAATGTTTCTATGGGGTTATGTTGACAGATGCCCAAGTTTATTGTATGACGTCTATGATCTATTTATTTCGACCATCACTTACCGCTAAAGTCATCTATAGGAAAACAAAGTTGTATACCTAAGATTTTCATAATACATTCTATTTTTCAGTCTTAATATTAACACAATTTTTTGATATCATTATCTTCAAGTGTCTTACACTCACAGTATGTAGGCGCCTTCCTCTTATATGACATCATCATTATTTTTGTGTAAATTAGAATAATTTTATTAAATTTTATAAAATAATTATTTTATAAAATAATTTTGTCAGTAGTATAATTGTTTATAATTCTTACTTTGATTAAAATAATATCATCCATACCTTCAAAAAACGTTTTTTACAAAAGACGCATATACTTGGCGTTTTTTATTTTTTGTTGAAAAGGTAATTTTTAATAGTAGATACAATAATATTATATTGATGAAATGAATATAGATACAATCCTATCTTATTGTAATAATTTATAATCAATCTATTTGTCTACTTATTAATTATAGATAGATCTAACTTCACACAGTTATTTTATATAG
This sequence comes from Atta colombica, assembly GCF_001594045.1. Classification (NCBI taxonomy): domain Eukaryota; kingdom Metazoa; phylum Arthropoda; class Insecta; order Hymenoptera; family Formicidae; genus Atta; species Atta colombica. Next base: position 133,268 of record NW_017259277.1, on the reverse strand, counting down.
CAACACATTAATTTATCCATTTATTATTTATTAATCCCCTTTATTTAAATTTTTTCAAATATAAAATTAATTTTCTCAAGATTTCTCGAATGGAATTCTGTTGTTTTAAACCCTGCGATTGTGTCTTCGCAGTGAAATGTCAATTACTACGTTACAGGTTTATTGTCATTGCTGACTGATTGGCGTGCGGACAACATTACAAGATGAACCGAACGCGATAATTAATTATTCGCCCGGTGATAATTAATTTCGTGTACACGGCACACGCACGCCGGCGCGTCGTAGCTACAATAGCAAAATTAGCGGCGCACACAATGCAATCGTGCTCATTACAGTTAATCAGTTGGACTGTCATGGCACAATCAATACGATTAACAGTCACTCAGTACAACTAATGATGCTATCTAATAAGAATGCAGCATTATGCTTCAAAAATTAGGTTTAAGTCCTGATTAAGAATCAATGTTGATTGTGACTACAAGGAATTATTCATTTGCACTTAAGGAGATCTTGAAGATGATTAGTGATGACTGTAAATAGCACTTACACACAGATTTATGTCATTGACACATCATTACGTCTCAATATCTCATTCACGCTTACCACACATACACAAAAATTTTCGTATAACAATGATGTTTTAATTAGACGTCTAAGTCTTCTAAGTCTTCTAAGTTCAATTCTAACAATAAGAACTCTATGTTGTCTTTTCATCAAACTACTGTGGACTATTATTTCGTAAGTACACATTGCACAATTTTTATACGAAGTAAATGTTGTTACGATGTAACAGTTCTAGAGTGCTATGTTGGACTAAGAGATCGTAAGGAGACCTCAATTTTGAAATTTTTTTACGTTCTCGACATAAACTCCACTTTATAGATACACGTATTATTGCGTGTATTAATCCTGTACTTTAATCCTGGAAAAGAATTTTTGAATTAAAGGAAGAAAAAAGTAATTGTTACACAAAAATTGTACGATTTAGTTAGTGTAATATACATGATTTTAAGATTCCCTGAAGGTAAGTAGTACACTTCACAACAACACTATCCAAAAGTTAAGTCTCATCGTGTGCTCATTGGCGATACCCCCCTACTCCCTCCAGTGAGAGAAAAATTTGATTGCTACCCAAAGTCGCATACACCCGCGAAAAAAAATGAATATAAATAAACGCAGACAAA
>NW_017259277.1:124003-131984 GCF_001594045.1 Atta colombica | reverse complement strand
ATATATGCATAACAAAATGAAAAATTGCATTCTTTAATTACGATTCTATTTTTACGATTCTATTAAGGGAAAGCGTGTCTCGAAACGTTAATAGGTGCGTCCTGATCATTTTGACCAAAATATATTTTCGCCCATATATGTGTTATAACTGGAATACATATATGATTATAATTACTATAAGTAATAATTAATAAAAAAATCAGACTACAAACACTAATAATACTAACGTAAGTGAGTTTAAGTACTATTGTGTACCGAAACGGACGTGTTCCGTCTTGGCTTGGGTGTAACATCATTCTTAATTTTTGTCAAGCTACCGAGCTTTTTTCTTTTTTTTTTTTATTTGTTATCTGCATTTTTGAACTAGTTTATAGCCAGATCGCAACCAGGCTGGCTGTGAGAGTCAATAAAAAAAGAAAAAGAAGACTAACCTAACTGCGTGCGTTACGGTCTTTTAAACCGACCAAATTTTATATAGATATATGTGTGTCATCTATAAGAAAAAATTCTATTCGCATATTATAAGAAAAAACATTAACGTAAAGATAAAAATATAATAGTGCCAATAAATTGAAAGATATGAATAGAAAACGAAAGAATACGGCAAAATGATTGTAGACCATTCCCAGGTTAAGAATTGAACAATAAAATAAACATTAATCAACAATAAGAGCCAAATTTTAATATATTTAAAATTATTCAAACGTTTCAATTATTCAAACGACCTTTTTGTCAGGCCATCTTTAGTGTTTACAATGTTTGGAAAATTAAACGCAATAAATTAATTTTCTATAACAGTTGGATACATATAATTCTGAACTTAATAGTTACGCTAACATAATAATGGTCATAGATTCATGTATTAATGCCGTAACAATATGAACGGTAAAAAATTATGAAATTTTTTTATAATATCCGTTTCATATTCCTTATATCATGCTTATTTTTTATTAATCTTAATGCTACTTTAGGCTCTACAAAAATAAATATGACATTTTCATAAATTTTGTACAAATGACACGTATAAAAAGTGTTTTTAATTATTTCTAATATATCTCAATATTGAAACAGTCAATCTCATTGTAATTGCACAAGTGTATCAAAATCTTCTAGTACAATATATAGATTCAATTTTCAGAAATTCAAATTGTTTTCAATTCGCGAGTGTACACTATCTTAACGGCGAACGAACGGAGATAATGCGCGATTAACGTGTGAGAGTAGGTAATCGGTGTGTATAAAAATCTACATTTGATCTCACAGATCTCAAGATAAATGGGACGAGGAAAATACTGCCGCAGTGCAAATATGTATCAGTACTAATTACAAAACTGAAAGCACGTTCTCCGTACTACAGTAAGATCGTGTCTCATGTAGCCACAGCAGCCTCGTTAACTAGCTGCCACACGATATTGTTGGCACTGTATGTGTATACACACACACACATTTCACTCCCGTGCACACATACTGAGACGCTTGTGTACGTGTGGGAATACAGGAAACTACGACGAAAGTTATATCTTATAGTTACAGCATGTTATCACGAAACTTGTACAACGTAACATACGGGATGGAAACTGCACGCAAGTACCACACTGTGTACTGGGTGTCACGGTAATAATTGACCCTCACTCGTGCACGTCACATGTTGTGTGCGATCGACCCCTCAATTAGATTCTTCTGTTTCCTTACTCCTTCCTTCCCTTGCAATTCATTGCCGTATAACAACAAGGCTATTCTTTTCAAAAAGACACGCATAACAATTATGTTCTACATTTGTGTGCATGTGCGTGCGTGCGTGCGTGCGTGCGTGCGCGCGTGCGTGTGTGTGTGTGTGTGTGTGTGTGTGTGTGTGTGTGTGTGTGTGTGTAGTCAAAGTAATAAAGGATTCTCTAATAAAGAATTTGGAGAATTAAAGATTCAGTACTATTATATTAATTTAATTACACGATAAATTATATAAGTAAAACGTGACTGAATGTATTTATAATAATTTAACACATCTTAATCTCAACTAATTATGAAAACTGTATTTAAGTTTTAAAGCGTCCAGTTTAAAGTGCAAAATGCAAATAAATCTCCATCTTACGGTACTTGATAGAGAAAGATTCAAAGTTTTTTAATCTACATTTAGAACTTTATAATATCAATTGCACATTTGTGCAATTATCCAAAAATTTTCGTCTTGGATCCAAATGACTCGTTACTGTTTATAATTGCTACAATCGAAGAAAAAAAATAAAAGCTTTCTTCGCTTATTTGTATATTGTTCACATTAATCGATTCTCACTTAATATTGAAAAAAATTATGCTTCTCATGAAAGCTTCACTTTTATGATGCGATAGTTTTCTTCTATTGTTCTATTCAATATGACAAGAAGAAATGAATTTCTTTTTTAAAAGAAGACAACATATCTCAAATTTATTAAGATTTAATAAAATTCTGTAATAAAGAATATAAAATCGAAGATTTAGAACTATACTATAATGTATATAATATAATAAATTATAAAATGATAAAATGTGAAATTGAATATATTATACGTATAATGATAATTTACTTTTTTACTATTTATATTAAAACAAGAAAATAAACTTTTAATAAAAAATTTACTTTTAAGACATGGTTTTTTTCTTCTATTGTTCTATTCATTGTTACATGAGGGCAAGACTCATCTTTTTAAAAAGATACGCAAAATGTTCCACATTTATGTTATAACGAAACGTTATAACGAAAAATTTAATAAAGAAAAACTTTCGATTCGTAATTTAATGAAAAATTCTTTACTAAAGAATTCGGAAGTAAAGATTCAAAATTATAAATTTTAATGTACGTGATAAATTATGTAGGTAAAATGTGTTTTTTAATTTATTATGCAATAATCTAATTTTTTAAATTTAATCTTTATTTTTTACTATTTGAAAATAAAACAATAAAACTTTTCGTGAAAGATTCACTTTTGACATGTAGCAATCTTTTTCTATTGTTCTATTCGATGTAATGTGATATTTATTCTTTTCAAAACGGCACACAATATATTATGTAATTAATGAAATTTTCTAGTAAAGGAAAGAGAGAGAGAGAGAGAGAGAGAGAGAGAGAGAGAGAAAGAATTTGAAGTAAAAAATCCAGAATTATATAAATTTAATTTACGCAAAGAGTTATATTGATAAAATGTGATTCTGAATGTACATATTGTATATAATTAAATGTATTATCTAATTTATATCTTCTTCACTGTATTGAAACAAAAAAATAACTGCAAAACTCTTTTTGGGAAATTTTTAATGAATTTTTAATAATGTAATGAAAAATTCTCTAAGGAAAAATCCAAAATCAAAGATTTAGAACTGTAAATTTAATTTATATGATAAATACAGATTAAATATGATTATATATTTCAAATGTGACATTCACTCTTGAGACGCGGCAATTTTTGTCAATTGTTCAATATTATTTAAATAAAAAATACTTTTTTATTTTATAGCATCTATCAAATAAATCTATCAAAAATAACATATCATCTAAACACATTGCAAAATTGTCGAGAACTAATTAACTTCACTCGCACTGCATTGCGTGTCTTTGCATTGTTCCAATTTCGCGATAGTATATGTACACATACGATGCAAATAATTCGCCGTAATATTAGATTTATTCATCACTTCGATATTTTAAAATAAGAGAGCCAGGAGACGTTTTGAAATATTCTTTCTCAGATTCCCTGGGCATGTCAAATTAATCGTGACGTTAGAAGCTATCGAGTTTTAGGTACTATAAACTTCCGCTAATAAATGCTGCTAATCCGCATCAATAACTTAAGGACAAAGAGACTTGCTTGTCTCCTAATAGTGCATATGCATGTGCTATGTTATGCAGGTTCTAATTTCCAACAGCATGTTCTGTCCCGAAAACTAGCTCAGACTTCTCAGCAGAAGATTATATATACCGTTTAAATTTTCAAAGATTATTCTATCTAGCCAAAGCTTTACTTCTATTGTTGGAAAAATGTGTCGAATTTAATATAAATCGCGTGTCCCAAATGGTTCATTAAAATTTTTAATTAATTAATTTAACGCAAGCTAAATATGTTCGAAGGTTACACAAATATTAAGAAAATAAATACAAAAAAACATAATGTCGATATAGTTTGTAAACAAACCATGAAACATATTTTTTTCAGTAAAATTTACATTTATGATGTATTAAATTAACCTACATTTTATTCATTTATCTTATAATTTGCGTTTTAAAACACTTTATTTTACGTTGTTTGTTTTACGTCATTTATTTATTTACTCATAAATTGTGTCATTTTGACCCAAGAAATGTTGAATATCAATTTAACGCAAAATCTTTAAGGCCGTGATCAAACTACAGGTTGCCAGTTACTTACTGGTTGTCGGTTCTATTTTAGCCAATCATGATGCAGCGAATGTGGGTTAGTTGCAACGTGATTGACAAAAATAGATAATCGACAATCATAATCGGCAATCTGTAGTGTGATTACAGCTTAAATAACATAATCATGTCATAAATGTTAAACAAACACTCGAATATGTTAAAAAATGCAACACAAATTGTGTTAACAAGAATGTGAGTGGACCGTTTCCAACACAAATATATAATTTTCTTTTATTATGTAAGAAGAAATAGATTTAGAACTTTTATAGACATTTTTACATAATGATATAAGATAATTTAAACTTTTAGAAATTTTTGAAAAATAATGAAAAAATAATCAATAATTGGAATAATTAAGAAAATTAATTAGGAAACTTTCTAGCTTCTAATGTTATTCATCAAGGGAAAGGAAAAGAACTTTTCATAAGTTTTCTGATTGATGTAGACAATTTAAGAAACTTTATGAATATTTTTAATTTTTTGTTTTTATTTAAAGAAATTAAAAAGAAAAATAGAAAAACTAAAAGCCACAAAGCTAGAAACAAACATATTAAAATATATATGGAATAAAAGAATGTAATTGTACGTAATAGAAAAACAAATCTACAGCTTTTCACTTCCAAAAGACATAAATAAAAAGATAACTGGATTTAAAAAATGGAAAAAAGATGTATTTAAATTTAAACAATTAAGATTATTAAAATTTTTGATAATTATTCAGATTGACACAATGCCGATGATATTGACATATGTTGTCAAGGATTCTCAGATAAAACTTTTTGAAGGTCATTCAATCATGATCTTGACAACATATATCAATTATCAGATCAAGATCATCGACACGGTGTTAATCCGTTAATCCGAATAATTATCAAATTTTTTTAGCTATTTATCAAAGAAAATTTTTCATTGCTATTTATCAAAGAAAAAGAATTCGTTCTTGTAGATAATCAGGAAATTTTATGGATATTTTAATTCTCTTGTAGGATTTTGAATGAAGAGAACTAAAACAGCACACTTTCGTCTAACATGTATTTAGTATTTACTAAGCGACGCCGACATCTTACGAGCGACTAACTTACAAAGTTTAATTACACAAGATATGCGTTCTTATATTCGAGATAATCTGTCCTAATACATACCTATATAAATATAGTTACACTCACCGATAAGTTATGAACATCTTATTCTCATATAAAGAAAAAACACTCTCATATAAAGAAATTGATAAAGATAGTAAAAGAAATGAAAAACTATAAAATTGAGAAATAAAATAGTTGAAATATATAACATAAATATATAACATATAAAATATATAACATAAAAAGAAAACAAAAAAATTGTGAATAGCAGCCTTTCTTATCTATGTACATAAAAGAAAACATAATTAAAATTTAAATATACATAAGGAAAACAAAATTAATTTGAATTATCAATTCTGAACAATTAAGATGATTGGAAACTCATTTCTAGTTTCTAACTATTCTAGCTATTCATCGAAACAAAGAAAAAATAAGTTTTCATAAGTTCTTTTATTGTTGTAAAGAATTTAAAAAATTTTATCAATTTTTCAATTTTCTTACATAAAGAAAGAAACAATTAAGGAAAGTAAGAAAAACGAATAAAATTGAAGACTCGGAAATAAAAAAATTTGAAACAAACATGACATAAGAAAATAAAAAAAAAAGCAAGCTGTAAAATTAATGACTCAAGAATTAAAATCGAAATAAATGTAACATTAAAAAAAAATAAAAAGTGTAAAAATAAATCGACAATTTTTATTCTTATCTATGCCTATACGCATAAAGGAATGTATAATTAGATATAAAAGGAATAGAAGAGAAAATTATATTTGAGATTAATATTTTAGCTTTCAAGGCTATTTATTAAAGCATACGAATATTTCAGACGAATTTTTTGACTGTTGTAAGCAATTTAAAAAATTTTATAAAATTTTATGGATTTTCTAATTTTCTTGCATGAAGAATTTAACAAAGAAAGTAGAAAAAAAAGAAAAACCGTAAAGCTAAAAACTCAGAAAATAGAAAAATCAAAATAAGTGTAACATAAAACATGAAATTTTGTGTGAAAAAACACAAATCTACAACTTTTATTCTTATCCATAATTCTTGTACATAAAGGAAAGTATAATTAGACATAAAAGGAATGGAAAACCGTATACATGATGTCCACCTATCTCGAGCATTTAAAATATCTCGCTTGGTTTTTATGACAGGAAAAAATGTTTCAAACATGAAAGTAGAATGATTTAAGGGGATATCGGTTATGTTGTTTTTCTTCTAGGTGAAGGCGCCAAAAAGATATAAAGATCACCTTTTTTAAATAGAATTGTATGATATTTTTTACACAATACGATTCCTTTAATTATTCTATATTAATTATTCTATATTAAAGCAATTAATTCATTTCATTATTCCGTTCATAAAAGTATTAAAGTACAATAAAAAGTTAATAGTTTAGATTTGATATTTAACATTTAAATATGCAAGAGTAAAATATAAAATATCTTGTAAACTATCGATTTTTCTAAATCTCTAATTTAATATTTTTATATGCAGAATAATTAAAGAAATCATACCGTGTAAAAAAAATCCAGAGATGGAAATAACTCGTTATTTGTAATGAAATTATAGTTACAAGTAACTTTTTTGATAATTTTACTAATAACTGCGTTACTTTTTTTTTGGTAATTGCAAATATAATGTAGTTACATTTTATTAGTAACGGTAACAAATTGTACAAATTATACAGTTACTTTTGTCATTACTTTACATACGATTGGACACTTAAGCCACTCATAGAGTTTGAGACTAATCTCTAGACTAAAAAATCTCTAAACACCCGTCTGTTGTGAATGATGGTTGACTTTAAAAGAATAATGGAAAAGTTACTTTCTCAAATAATAATCACTGTAAGTTACTTTTAAAATTTGGTACTTTTTCTACTCGGTAACGAGTAATTGTAACTTGTTACTTTTAAAAAATAACTTTCCATTCCCTGAAAAAAATCATATTTTATATAATCAATTTTATTTAAAAAAGTGAAGATGAATCGTATCTTTTTGATTTCTCCACTTAGAAAAAAAAATTTAGAAGAAAGAGATCAACTAGAAGAAGATCAACATAAATACATCCAAATACGATCAAAATATTCCCCTTTAACCGTTCCACTTTAATCTGAAACAATTTTTCGTATCAATAATTTCGGAGAAAATTGACTATATTAATTAAATGGATCTATCTTATATAGAGACTAACTTAGAGATTTTAATTTTAATAATTGATTGTTACAATTAATACTAATTATTAAATAATGTAATTTTAATATTAATTATTTTTTACTATACATTACAAAAATTGTAATGGGAAAAGTAATGAATTGTTATTTTCTAAATAACGATAACTTTCTAAATAACTTTTTACAAAATATTATAATACATATTATATTATTATTCTGATAACACTACTTTTATAATACAACATTTTCAATCCTACATAGATTAAATATGCCCATATTTAAAACAAGGCCAATTGTATTATTTTCAATTTAATGAGA
>NW_017259277.1:119279-123903 GCF_001594045.1 Atta colombica | reverse complement strand
ATATATATATATATATATACATATGTATGTATAATTGGATGTATGTATGTATATATTGGAAAAAGAAAACGAACTGTTACTTTTGAAAAAATTTATTGGCAGATTGGAAAGGAGTATGTCGTGGTTTTCCACGTCGCGAAATCTATTCGACTGCAACGAGAGGAACGTGTCGTTGCTCGGGTCATCACAGAGGTTGGTAGGTGCTGAACGCTTAGCTTGATATTGATCGACCTTCTCCACCGCCCTACTCCCTTCTCTGTTCACATGGACTCGCGCGTCGAGCCGCCGCATCTCCGCGCAAAGTAATATCGGAGTGACATAACGTCGTGCGGAGAGGATATCAAAACAACCATCCATCCCCTCCCTCCTTCCCCCTTTTTCCTTCATTTTTGTCTCTTGCAACCATCCCTTCGACAAGCATCGTGCAGCAACAATTTGTCATTCAAAAGACAGATAAATCGAACACAAAAACCTCGGGTAAGTTTAAAGAGAAAATAAAAAAAAGAGAATCGTTGGGATACTTCGTGATATCGCATCTTATTCGAGGCGGGTATGAGTGTTACAGTTAGGAAAGATTTTCGCAAAGCTTGAATAAGTAGCAAAAAAGAAATCTTGGAAATTAAACTTATATACGTCGACATTATATATTTATCTATCTTTGCATTTCACAGATGGAAGGTGTTCAGAAGATTTATAGGGAAGATTTATAGAGAAGTGGAGATCTCCATAGAAATGGAGATCTTCACTTCTTCTTCCTTAAGCACGAAGATGATAAATTTTATATTGCGCGAAATGGGTGTTTATTTCGGCGACAAATGTCTGGCCTAAGTAACTGCTCCGCGGAAACTCTATTCAAAAATGATTATTTCGGCAGTATCATCTCGTTAACCAAGCGTAATCAAGAGAATGACGGCTCCACTCTACTCGAATAATTGGAGAAACATTGCCGAAATTAGTGCGACAGCGATATTTAATTAGCAAGCGACACAGACCCCTTTAAAGGGAGCTGAAATGGAATGCTATCGAATATTGCGCGGAAATAGGCGCCCCTTCCTACAACTTGCAATCGGATGCAACTTCAAAGGCAGCACTTCGGTATCCTACGGGAATTCCGGAGTGAGTGAAGATGGACCAGGGGACGGGCGTGACACAGAGTGTAACAGCTTCGCCGCACGTTTGTTAATTAACGCTAATTAATTAAGGAGTCCCACTGCGTACGGACACATCTACTCGTGCACTGTACTACAACCCCTATCAGCTAAGCGCTAAATCGAGTTTCAACCACATTTTCATCAGTTTCTTGTGTCTTCTTTTTCCATTCTTTTTTTTTTAAGAAAGAAAAAGCTTTTCAGGCTCACATGGTAACTGCACATAATCATAAATGAGCAACATTTCTACGAACTAAACTCTTTACGAAAATTAATAAATAATATTAATATAAATTAATTGAAATGTACGTTTTCAGCTGATTGTGAGTTTAAATGATTTTTCATATACAAAAAAAGTAAACGTTTTATTTGAGCAATAATAAGTGAAAAATCAACCGACATGTGTAAATAACACAGAAAGAAGTGAAGACCTTATTCAATCAAAGCGAATTTTGTCTAATAATATTTGTGTCTAATAATATTTTTGCATAAATTTTACAATTTCCCAAGTTTAAACAAATTGTGCGCCGATTAGATTAGGTATTCGTCAATCTTAGAACATGATCCTCAATTGAATTAAATTTACAAACAATTAAGATATTATTAATCCTAACAAGTATCTTAAACTTCAAAGAATTTATTGCAAAAAGTATTATTCCAATTCAGGATTCGAACATGGACATTTCTGACATTCCTTACATGAGTCTTTATCTATCAAATAGAGGCAGAGAAATTGTAAAATTTACGCAAAAATGTTATTAGGCATTCGCTTCAAAATTCGCTTTAATCGAATAAGGCTTCTTTGATTACATTTGAGGTTTAATTTAAAATATTTAAAAATTATGTTAAGAAATGACTTTTCAAATCGAGTTCACTCAATCATCTGTCACTAGGATTAAGCGATTATGAATTCTAGGATAGCTGTGTAAATGTATAAATAATTAATAAAGCTACAGTTACATATAGCAACTTTTGAAAAGTTTCTGTAGAGTGTATGAGAAATAAGGGCACATAGCTCTTTTAGTATTATATACCTTCTATAGCTACATATTGTGCATCGTATGTCTTATGAACTCTAACGAACAATAAAAATGTCACAAGATACATAAAAAGTATACTTTCTTCCTAAGAGAAATTTATTCCATCAAAATGCTTTTCAATATTTTTCTCTTTGATAAAATATAAAGTATCAAATTGCAAGAATAAAGAAACTTTAAGCCTACAGTAGAATGATAATTCGATCGATTTCGCGCAAAAGAGAGAAGGATGTGAGTGTTTTTGCATCTTCGCGCTCCTTCTTATTTTAGAAAATCTTGACAAACGATGTCCTATAATTGTCATATACAGAATCATAGACAACACCACATTCGAACGCCAGAATTTAACGTTATTTTCCGACGCTGATTCTCGAATTGTCGCGTCCGTTCATCAACGGTTCGTTTCGAGATAAAGCATGTCTTTGACATCGAGGACATAGCGGACATCGAGAGTCCTAATGCGAATGTCGCATGGCTATCGAACAAACAAGAAGGAATTAATTCTTCTGTGACCTGTCGATCCATCTCGCGACCGATCAACAAAATTCGATTCCTTTGGTCCTTTCAAGCAACCAAACAATCAGCACTTTATTGACTTGAACGCAAATTGGTGGCCCGATTCCCAGATTATTCGGTATTATATTATCGAAGCTTCGCCAATAGAATAATTAACTTGGCGATCCTAATTAATGGCATATAATTCCTTCTTTAATTAAACGTATTCAATTTTTGTCACAAATTCTCAATCGACGAACGTGTCTATCCCTCTTAACTGTGTGTCACTTTTATATGTTGCTTGACAAAAAAAATTACTTGTACTCAAGCACAAGGACAAAGTTTCTCAAGTTCTTCAAGATCTGAATATAATCTTTATTTAATTTTTCTAACAAGAGTCACAATTTAAAAAATTTTTAAGTTAAAGTTATACAAAAGGTACATTTATTTTTTAGCACATTTTGGCTTAATAATACGGTATGTGATATGTTCGAAAAGATTTATTGCAATCAAAATTAAGTTATGTTGTTAGAACTTTCAGTCCTTAAAAGGAATTCGTTGATTATAATTAGAAAGATATTCATGATTAATATAGGATCTATATTGTATAAAAGATTTATTAATTATGTTTTTCAAAAGCTAAAGAGCTTTTCAAATATACAATTAATTTGATGTCAAAGCTCATAAATTTAAATTGAAAAATATACATGAATTATTCCAAAACTATCCTATACATGAATTACTCCAAAAGTTTGAACATTATTTTAATTTTTATATCCATATTAATTTTACCATTTTTAATTAACTTTGATATCAGATTAGTGTTCAATGATCTGAAAAACTCATAAATTTAACTAATATTATATTCCTTTTAAGGAATATAATATTATATTCCTTAAAAGGAATATATTATATCATAAAGATTAGTTATATTGAAAGTAGCATTTACATAGACGATTTATGTATCATTGATACATTACTATACTATTACGTCAACATCTCACACATACGTAAATCTTCGTATAACAATAATTATTTAGACGTTTAATGCTTCGTTTCCATATCAATGTAAATTAACTTTAATCTCAGTTCAACTTACTTTTCGTCTTTTTCTAGTTCTAAACTAGAAAAAGACGAAAAGTAAGTTGAACCGAGATTAAAGTTAATGTATATTGGTAGAAATGGGCATAAATCCAATTTTAAGAACTCCACGTTGTTTCTCTATGAAAACTACTAGTCTGTGGATTACTATTTTGTAAGTACAAATTACACAACTTTTATAAGCAAAGCTTTTAGAAGCAAATGTTGTCGACGTGACGTGATAGTTCTGGAACGCCATATTGAATTAAGAAGTGGTAAAGAAAATATCAATTTCGAAATTTTTTGTCAACATAAGCTCTATTTCATAGTATTAATGCGTATACTTTAATCTCGGAAAAAAATTTTCTGTAAAAGAGGAAATCAATAAAAGAGAAAATCAGTAAAAGAGAAAAAAGTAATTATTATACAAAAATTATATGATTTAACCGGTAATGCAGACAACTTTAAGATTTCCTTAAGAGCTAAAAATCTTAACATATTTAATTTTGATTGCAATGGAACTTCTCCGCTATATCACATACTGTAATTAAAATATTTCAAATACAAAATTAAAATAGTCATATTTTTCAATCTTAACTCCAAATTTCTTAAAATTTTAAAATGATGGAGCAATTTGATAAAAAATTTGAAATTATATAGAAATCTATGAAAACCTGCTTTATCCTTATGTATTATTTTGTTAAATAGTATCAATTAAATAAATTTAATAATTTATTTTTTTAATTTTTATGCATCGCTATTATTTATCGCTACTCAATTTATGAAAAATAAATGTTATTTTTTATTTTTATTCTAAAATCCACTTTAGACTATAATATTTATCAGATTTTTAAAAAAATCTGG
>NW_017259277.1:114231-119179 GCF_001594045.1 Atta colombica | reverse complement strand
ATATATTCATGTCTATTAAGCTAAAATGCCAACATGAGCATAATCACATAAAATACACGGAGAATTTAGTGCTCTTTTTGTGCTAATTTGTTATTCGAATTTCGTTTTGTTACTTTAGCCGGTTAGCAAGAAATTATTTTTCTGCTAACTTTTAATAAAGTTAGAATGCGTTCCAACTGTATTAAAAGCCAGTAGAAAAATTTCTTGCTAAACGGCTAAAGCAACAAAATTAGGATTAGAACAACAAATTAGCACAAAAAGAACAAACCCTCCGTGTGTCTTATGTGATTGTATTCATGTTGGCATTCTAGATTGATACACATGTATATTCTAATCTTCTAAAAAGTATCAATCGTTATTCTTATTTTCTTATTGTATAAAAAATTATGGAAAAAATTGTTTCAGAATACCCAAGGAATTGTTAAAACCCTCTAATTCCTTGACTTTTCCTAAGTTTAACAAAACATAAATCTCCCCATTATTTCTTCGCTGTTAAATCTCGAAGTATTCATAATAAAGCCCAGTCCTTTCTCCAACTCTTGTGATTCTCAACCCTTTTAATAGCCTTTTCGTTTCCGTCTCCTTTATAAAGCTTGCGAAGCTCGCAGTATAACTTACTTTTAGTTGCATCACAATTTTATTTGTATGAAAGCTTTGTATTTGAATGAAACCAGTATCCTTAATTTGTTTATTTTAATTACTGACATCCCGACGTTATCGATTAAAATTCAAGAAATAATTATAATTCGCTTCTCAATTAGCATTATTATTCATGTTTGTGATGCATCCTTGAAAGCTTATCCAATATAACTAATAATAAACAAAATAATTTAATGGTAAATTAATATCTCAAGAAGTAATTTTCATTGTTATCAAATATGAATTATGTATCAATTATGCATGAATTCACGTAATCAATTTATCCGCAATAATTATCATATAATTATCTGGATGAAATCAATAAGATTAAAATGGACGCAGTTTTATAAGCGCATGAGAAATCCGATCGCTTCAAAAATTTCATTCATCAAATTTGCGTGTTATTTTTCCAATCTTTCTGGTTCTTTATTCATTTTATGACGTCTTATGTCTATATGACTATGGAAAGAAAAATGACCTCTTTAAATTTAAAGAAAAAAAAAAATTATGGATGGAATCCACAAACGTTGTTCAAATTTCAAGATGGTCTTAAGTTAGTGTTTAAAATGTCATGAACCAATCAAAGAGTTTTATTAGAACGTTAAAACATTGCACCTGAAAAAACAGACTATGAATACCGACTTATATCTTAATGTGTAGAATATATAAATGTAAGAAGAAATAAATATATGTTTAAAACATATTTTTTTCTAAGCTGTGTAAGCATATATAAAATATTAAAAATATGAATTAAACAAAAAAAATTGAATGTATATTAATTGATTTTTAAAAAAAAAGCATTATTTTGACCAACTTTGGTCGCAGAATCCAACTCGTAAAAATTCTTCGACGGTGAGATTCATATTTATCCTCGCTGTTTTATAACTTCGACAGACTAGAAGAAAATGAATTCCGAAGCATCAGAAAAGATCCGAAGAGAATGGATGATGAGCCATTAAACATTTTATCATCTGATAAAAAGTTCTGTGAGCAAGATGCAACATTTATTTGCCAATAGACAGGCATTTTATGACGAGGATATATTGTATAATGACTGGGATATAAAAAAATTGAATAGCGACAGAAACGCTGCCACATAGAACAAATAGTTCAGATAAATTTATCGCTGAGCAAGAAAAAATCAATTAAATTATATCTTTAAACAACTTTTTTAAACTAAAGTAAAAATAAAAACTTGCTATCTATGTCAGCCATATGACTTATGAAAAAGCGCATAAAATCTCGAGTTTAAGAAAATATTAAGATCTGTTTTATTATAAATTACAATTGCTACAAAAATTTTCGAACTAATTACGAATCGCAAAATTTTTTTACAGAATAAAAATATGCACAAAAAAACGTGCAGAGCTTGATTTTTTTTACGAAAAAATCGAAAAAAATTAAAAAATTTACTTATATTTTTGTCTCATACAACTGTCACCTGTTTGATATAAAAGTTTTATAGGTTCCATATTGAAAATAAGCCTGCCTCGCATTTTGCATTATTTAAACAAACAATATAATTGAGTTTGTCGAATTGAGATTGAAAGTTTAGAAAAAATATTTACTTGAACAGTAATTACATATATGTATGCTTAGCAAAAATATGGTACGATAAAAAAAGCATTGTGTCCAATAAATAGCTCTTGCAAGAGATAGCATTGCCATAAAAAATAATAATAATAATAATATGTTAGATAAGGACAGATATACGCATTTAAGTGAAATAGAACGATAATATATGAAATTTAATTAAAGGTACTATTATCGATATTTTTAGTTTAGAATTGAAAAGTTTGTTTTATCGAGATCGATTAAAATTCAGCTTTTGCTTTATAATTTTCTTAATTTCGAATCTACAATAGGTTTTTAAGCCTTAAGCCATAAGAAATGGATGAATCACAGTCAATTATTCCCTTCGCATTTGACTATAATTGATCAAATTCTTACGATTTAAGACTTAAGGCTCGATTACATCAACGTTACTTTGACTTTAAGCGAAACTTAAAACTCTCTCTGATTCATTTTAAAGCGAAAAAGAGACAGAGATAGAGAGAGTTTTAAGCCTCATTTAAAATCAAAATAATGTTGGTGCAATCGGGCCTAAAACACCTATTGTAAGGGAATTCTAAAGCCGTCCATTATTGATTAAATATAATTTTTGTATAACAATTATTTTTTTCTTCTTTTACAGATTCGAAAATTCTTTTCCAGGACTAAAATATATGCATTAATACATATCTGTGAGGTGGAATTTATGCCGAAAATGACAAAAAATTTTTCTTATTATAATATTTCAATTTCGAAATTTTTTGTCATCGGCATAAACTCCATTTCACAGATACGTATTAATATATTTTAATCATGAAAAAAAATTTGAATAACATTGATATACGAAAATTTATGTGTATGTGTGCGTGAGATATTGATGAGCAGTATGTATTAGGTGTACAACTTTGCTTCCGCCGTTTTCCTATAGATGGCTTTAGCGGTAAGTGGTGGTCGAAATAAATAGATCATAGACGTCATACAATAAACTTGGGCATCTGTCAACATAACCCCATAGAAACATTAGTCGATTTGTGTCTGCATCATAAAGTTATTCTCGATTGAAAATGTCAGTTTACGAGCCAAATTCTCGTCATTTGCGAGAGGTTTTAATTTTTTGCTTCAATATGAAGAAATCTGCGGCTGAGGCTCATCGAATGCTCTCAAATACTTATGGTGAGGCCGCTATTAGTGAAAGAACGTGTCGTGAGTGGTTTCAACGCTTCAAGAACGGTGATTTTGACGTCCAAGGTCATGCTCTGTATTTGGTGGGACCAGCTCGGCGTAGTGTATTATGAACTGTTAAAACCGACTGAAACAATCACAGGCCATCAGTATCAAACGCAATTGATGCGTTTGAGCCGAGCATTGAAAGACAAACGGCCGCAATACAACGAGAGACACGATAAAGTGATTTTGTAGCATGACAATGCTCGACCCCATGTTGCGAAAGTGGTCAAGACACTTGGAAACGTTGAAATGGGAAGCCCACCCGCCGTATTCTCCAGACGTTGCTCCCTCTGACTATTACTTGTTTCGATCAATTGCACACGGCCTGGCTTACCGGTCTTATGAAGAAGTAAAAAATTGGATCGATTCGTGGATAGCCTCAAAAGATGATCAGTTTTTTCGACGCGGGATTCGTACGCTACCCGAAAGATGGGAGAAAGTAGTGGCCAGCGATGGACAATACTTTGAATCGTAAGTATATAACCAGTTTTTTACAATAAAGCCTCGAATTTTGGAAAAAAAACGGCGGAAGCAAAGTTGTATACCTAATAATAATGTATACTGTAGTAATGTAGTAATCTATTAAATAGATTTGTTTTCTGTTCCTGCACTAGTTTAAAAAGTATATATTAAAGCGTTTTCCGTTCCCAAAATGACGACGCTATTTTTGCCAGTGCAATAGAACTTAGTGCACAAGTTCGCTGTACTGGCTACACTAGGTCTGGAGTCAGTAAGCACTGCACCAGTCTTTTTTCCTTTTCTTTTCTCCTAGAGGCAAAAATTCAATCAAAAAGAACAAGCCTAGTACAGTATATGCACTAATACAGTGTACACTAGTTTAACCACAGAAAACAAACTTTGTACAAATAGTGCGAGAGTTTATGAGTAACAAAACGATAAAAATATATGTATAAATGATAGCAAGCCTACATACAAAAACATTTTGTATCATCATTATCTTTAATTAAGAATTTTTTTAATGGTGGAATTGCATTAATACTTTCATTTTCATCACCCGAATCTAATACTTCCATCGAGTTCCAAGTAATATTTGGGACGTCATTTTTGGTTGTGTTCAAAAATAAGTTTGATTGATGTTGAGAAAAAAAGTAAAATTGGCAATATTGGAAATTATCAATGCTGCATTTTGTTTCTCTCGCTGGGACTGCTGGGAGACCAAAGTAATAATGACTGTAAAAACAGAAAAAAAAGCTATTTGAAGTGTTACAAGATATACGTAAAAATTTTAAATGTTCTCATAATATATAACACATTGTTAACTTTTTTATGTATAACTCATAGAGATGTTGTATTTTGTTTAATTGTAATTAAATATAATAGAATACAAATCTATTCAATTCTAACCTCTGATTTTTCTCTTTCTTTTTTTTTTACTCTGGATGTATGTAAAAGAGAGTTCTGATGTAAGATCTTTTCTATTATATTTAATTAGAATTAAGTATACATCTTGAATATTATTATATAATATATTATTATAATAAATTATTATATTGTTATATATATTATTATA
>NW_017259277.1:113856-114131 GCF_001594045.1 Atta colombica | reverse complement strand
TATATAATATATTAATATAATAAATACGTACTAATTAATACTAAAAAAAAATAAAATCATGATAAGAATACATCAATAAGACTAAAATGAAAGTTTATTTTCTTTTTATATATACAGATTTTTCGAAAATATTTGGCAACCATTCTTGTGTAGATAGAGTGAACTAGATAGAGTGAAATTGAGTTCTCTATCATTTGCAATTTTCAACAATTAACAAGATATTAATTACTAAAATTCGCTGAATATTTTTAATAATTTTTTACTCAAATACCAAC
>NW_017259277.1:108716-113396 GCF_001594045.1 Atta colombica | reverse complement strand
CGCGCGCGCGCGCGCGTGTGTGTGTGTGTGTGTGTGTGTGTGTGTGTGTGTGTGTACATAGATATGTATGTATCTGTATATACATATATGGATACATATTTCTTCAAGTTTATATTGTTATCGAAGACAAGAGCAAGGAAATGCAACAAGCGGAAATTCCTGGCACAACGACAACAACGTTGACAAAAAGTAATTTTCTATCATGTTTATAGTATAGCGCGTTAATGAGCGCAATTAATTCATCTGATTAATCGCGACAGCCGACTGCCACTCTCCTGTTCCCTGGTCCTCAACCAATTCTTTCACCTACCTTCTTTCCCGCGATATTATTTATTGCCAACGGCATATTATATGTTCGCTATTACGTCTCACAGAAATGGCTTTTGCATTCAGCTCAGATTCGATCGTATTTAATTACTGCATACCTTGTCAAGTATTATACCCAACGGAAAAAAATAATTTTGCTGTTGTAGCAAACCTGTCATTGCTACATTTTCATAATGGTAGCGATAATAATTGATACAACCAGTTTTAGAAATTATTTGTTATTAAAGTAAAGAATTTGTTTTGTTGCTAAGAAATAAAAAAAGATTGCTGCGTGTATTTGCCTTTAAAACCAAGTTAATTTCTTGTTAAAGCAAAATAATGTTCTTAGCTATTTTTTTGTTATTGGAGCAAAATCACTATTGCTTATACAAATCCATTAAGACAGTAAGAGAAATTTATTATTGTAATCGATTCGTTATAATAGCAAAACTTGATTTGTTAGGACGCGCTTTTACTCTGTATTCTCAAAGTGTTGTTTCCTTTCTGGAATCTTCTGTTACTATATCTGTTACTATCACTGCATCCATAAACGTGTTGTCACGAGTGATCTTTCAATATGTTATCGCATTTATTTTTGTTTTTCCTATTGTTCATGTTACATACTTTTGTTACTTTATTCAACGTCTACTTGCATTCATAATAATACAAAATCTGCTCATAATAATACAAAATAATAATACAAAAACAGTTGGGAAATACCTGAAGAAATTATTTCAAAATTGTTACATCTTTTTAATTTTTCATCTCTCGATCATGTTTGTTGCCTATAAGAATAAGCAATTTTACTTTCGTAACTTTTTATATTATGAAAAAATAATAAAAGCAACTTTGCTTTCTTAGCAACTTTACAGAATTATTCAAAAGAAGCAAATAAACATATAATAAAACACATAAAGATATAATAAAATAAAAACTAATCAAAACTAATTTTTTAATTAGATTTGTATTTATCAAATACAATATTTGATAAATAAAAATCTAATAAAAAAATTAATTTTGATTAGTTTTCTTTTATTATATTTTGATTTGTTTTTTTCGAATAATTCTGTAAGGTTGTACTGCTAACAAAGTAAAGTTGCTATTAAAGTAAAGTTATTTCGCTCATACAATCAAAATACGTTATTAATTTAGTAAACATGTCTTGCTACAATAGCAAATTTGATTCACTCATGTAGTTCAAATAAATTGTTTGTAGAACAAAATCACCTTATTATAATTCTTCAAATGTGTTTTGCTTTTATAGCAAATTGTATTAATAATACAATAAAAAAGATCGATTGATTAAAAATTCATTTCTAGGAGCAAAATAATTTGTAGTTTAGGCTAAATTATATCCAGCAAATAGTAATCAGAACTTTTAACGAATCTCTTTGCTGTCCACGTAATGGATTTAACTGATAGATTTTGCTACAGTAGCAAATTTACTAGCTTAGCATAAAATCTGCTAAGCTAGCAAATTATTTTTCTCCGTGGCTCTTATTACCGCATTATCACATGCAGTTCTATGGCCCAAAATACTTCTGAAGTTAACTCTCGACGGAATATGGGATTCATTTTAAGACAATAAATTTCTAATAATCATAAATCACTGATGTGAGATTGTATAATAATAAAGATTAAAAGAAGTTTTATCTCTTATCAAATTATATCTCTTTTCAAATCGGTTATTTTTTTATATTCTGTCTATAGATTGTGTTTAACAAACAATCATGCAGCAAATATATCATAATCAGAAATTCTGTTTGATCTAATCGAAATGCCATTCTATTGTAGTTGGACCTTTTTATTGATTTAATCAGAACATTTTTCTTTGTGTAGCAATTGCTGTAGTGAAAGAAAAATTTTTGGAATTATATTTACTATAATTATTATTGCTATATCTAATATTAGTAACACAAAATAACTATATGTATACTTCTATCAACACATATGTATAGTAACTATTAAGATACAGTTACAAGAATATATCAGTATAGTCTCTGCAAAGAAAATTAAATTGGAAGTATATTTAATATTTACATTTCAAATAAATTATGTACATATGAAAGTTGTGCAAATAAGATTATATTTTATTTAATAATACATTTTCGTTTAATAACATATTGATTTTATTTGTTATTGTTAAAAATTAAAAATGATAAAAAAATTTACATTTTTCTTTTATAAATACTTTAAATATTCAAAATTTATACAAAATTTTATTGCGATTCACTAATTAATTAGGTATAGAACAAATAAATATTTTGTTTACTGAATCATTATATCATGTATCGCAATCTAATTTAATTTTTTTCATAATTTTGTTATCATTTTGAAAATATGTATAAAACATTCTTAAATATAAATAAAAATAGTAATTTCAGAAAATATATTACAGTAATAAATTATAGTTATTATTATCATAAAAATAATTGAAACTGCTATAATTTATAGTCATTTCTTTGAATAATCATATTATATGATTGCTCTAAAAAACATTTAACTATAATTTATAATAATTGCAACCATTTTTATAGTAATAACAATTATAATTATAATAATTTTTAGTTACCAATTACATATTTTTGCTGATAGAATTATATATACAATTATTATTAACATTATAGCGATAATAATCGTAATTATAAACAAAAAAAAGTGAATGTGTAAAAGTCGTTAATTTTTGCTCCCAATCGAGAAGTGAAATGTGTATATTTTTTTAGTTTTTTAGTTTTTTTGGACAATAAAATTATAAGGAGCAATTAGTTTTCCACATGAGGGGAATATATAAAAATGTGAATAAATTATATAAATACAATAAAGGTCTCATAATTTTAAAAACAATAAAATAATATCAAAAAACAAATAAGAATCAATTTAACAAATATTAAGAGCAAAGAATTAAGTAATATATTACTAAATTTCGAAAAAATACATACATTATAAACGTTAAAATATTAAATATTACATATTTCGGCTATATTAATGTAAATGAAATAAGTAAATAAGCATAAGATTTTTGCCATATAAAATGAGATATGTAATAATAGATACGTAATAATTTTTAATATAAACCTCGAATGACATATATGAATCATTCGTGTCAATGCATTTTTTTTTTTATATTCTTATTTCTCATATATCTGCACGCCTGACCCTATGCCAACCCAACTTTTTTCCAACATCTATGTAGCAGAATAATAGAGAGCTTAAAGAATATATGTGAATTTTTATAGAATTTTTCAAGCACTTTTAGAATCTTAAAATCGATAAAAATAACCTATGTGTGTCGTTCGAAGATGCTGAAAATAAATGTGCTGTTTGAGAATTAATGTTTAAATTCTCAAAAACCATTAAATATATAATATTTTGTTATGCTAAAGTTGAAAAGTAGAGAAGGAAATAAACATACGAAAACTCGAAGGGTGTAAGACAAGAATACACGCGTCTTGCACATCATCTTCCCACCTTCTTAAACTCTAAGCTTTTAGAGCTTATCCATGGACTTCTAAACCCCAGACTCATCAAAATTGTATGCTTATTTATTCACTTCATTTATATTTTTACACATATTTCCTTTCATATGGAAAACTGATTACTTCACGTGATTCTGCAGTCCAAAAATGATTAAAAAACATACACATTTCACTTCTCAATTAGGAGAAAAACCGATAACTTTTACTCCTACTTTCCTACTTTTAAAGTAAGTAATATTTTCATGAATAATAAGTAATAAGTACTAATAATAAGTAAACATATATTTGATATAAGTATTTTTTTAAGATATTTTCTTTTTTTTAATAATTATTTATTTATACAATTATTATTACTAACATTATAGTACTAATAATCATAATTATAATAATATATAATTACAGTTAAATATCAAAAATTTTCAAAAATATCAAAAATGTCAAATTCAGTCTAATACGAGTCATCATTATTCCTACTCAATCATATCATTATTTTATATTAAAACAATGGTTATATTTGACACTACACAGTATCAATTTGACACGATATAGTGTCAATTTTAATAATATATTTAATAATATATTTAATAATATATTTAATAATTGTTTTAAGATAATGATATATTTAATAGGAGTAGTGGCGATTCACATTAGGTAAAACTTGACACTGTGCATTTAACAGTGTAATTGTAAACGTGACATAGTAACACCCAGATAACACCCAGCATAATTGTCTAACCGAGATCTTTTTTGTACCGCATCGCGTATATCATATTGGATGATTAAGAGGAAGAGCGAAAGAGGGAGAATTTGTTTAATCACCGTCGATTAGGTATACAGTACTCCAGTCTCCATTAAGGAAATGAATTTCCATCCCGTCTCTTCCGATCTTCCATCATCC
>NW_017259277.1:94977-108616 GCF_001594045.1 Atta colombica | reverse complement strand
CCCCCCCCCCCCCGCCGGGAAAACTAGCCGAACAGCCCGTCTGCATCGCACTTATCTCCTTGAGACTCCTCGAGTTGTCGCGAATCCTTATCGCAGATAGACTACGACATCTGCCTCTTCGTCGGCCAATTATTTTCATTAATTAATGAAAAGCACCGACGATTATGAGTCTTTAGGGTTTGAGTAGTCTGAGAGAATGCTACCACGGGAAGAAACGCCGCGATAACTTATTCTTTGTAGTAATCCTCCGCAATGTGCAGGATCACGTCGAGAATTCACAATAGCATCCGTGGAATTTCATTTCAAAGAGCTTGCGCGTATTTGACTTTCTTTAAAAATAAAAATAAAAAAAACAAGTTTTTTCTATTTGCCCAAGAGTTTTTTTTATATATTTTAGTCTTTATTTCTCGAAACACTATTATTTCCTGAAAACAAGTTTCTTAAATGTACTCTATATCAATATTACAAAATTTCTGTGTCCCAGTTTTGGAATAAAAATGTTATCTCTATTTATTTACTTACCTATCCATTTAAATATCCATTTCTCATGTAAGTCGATAAAACGGTTAAACTATTTTCGTAAATGCGGACATTTTTGTAAATATTCTGAGTAAATAAATCTCTGCAACGTACGGATCGCTATTGCATGAGAGAAGTACGATAAAAGCATTATCGAGGGGGTGATTTTTAGATAGAGACAGGTTTTGTGTCTAACCCATCTACGAGGCTAGTTGAGAAGACAAGCCGTTATCTCTGCGGAAGAAATTGCTTTTGGTTTTATCACGCAGTTGCGATTGATATAGATTGATCATTTTGACCCTCTCATGGGGTAGATAAATCATTCTCAGAAAGATAGGGTTGAACGATGAGCGTGACTGGTCGCCGAGAAATCTCGAAACGCGTGCACCGCACTTCGGGGAAAGAATTCCGTTCCATTATTCATTCTCTCTTGTAAACAGCATAATTTTGTTTTAATTTTAACATCATTTTATTATTCTACATAATTTCTATTTGACATTTTTCTTGAATGTCAAATTCTTAATTGCATTATTTAATTTTCATCATCTTTTTAATAATAAAACTTAACAAATTTAATATTTATCTAATTTTACTACTTTTTAAAATTACATAATATATACAAATCAAAATTATATATATTATTTCAATTTCATTAATTTTATTTATACCATATTGCGCATTAATTTCATTTGCAAATTTGTTTACTTATATTTTAATTAAACATGTTGATATTTAATATTTTATTTAAATTTCACATAATTTTGTTTTTTTATCATTTTTATTAAAATCAACGTGAAAATATTTATTTTATATTGATTTTTATTAAATGAAATCAATATAAAATTAATTTCATTTAGGCTATATGATTAATTTAAAACATTTTCTCTCATATAAGTAAAATAAAATATTTTAAATTAGATCTCTATATATGATTGTAATCGAAAGTTTGTCCCTTTTTGCAATTGTTTTTTGCAATTAATCATAAATATTAATAGTATTCTATAGTAGAAGTTTGCGCTTATTGTAACATTTCTTAGAAACATAACTGCTCTCTGAATATGCTTTGAGAAATATGTTGTAAGGCACCACATTTCCCAGTCACGGCATGGTCCTGCCCAAGTTTTTCCGTACAAGTTCCAACTCCCGTGATCCTCCGTTCGAGGATTGGTCTCTTTGGCAAGACCTCGACATTCTTCGACAAGTTCAAAAAGTCGCCTGGTATACCGATCTACTTCGAGAACTTTGCGATCCTTACCCCTGCGTATTTGAAGCAGAACAAAACACGTCTGACCGCTTTAAATCATCAGAGAAGATGGAAAAGTTTTCTCGAAAGCCGCCATCACATTTAACAACGTGATGATAAAAAACTTAGAATAATAACAAGATTTTCGAAAATATAGCTGACTGTCATCTTGATATAGAGCAGTGCGACTTCCGAAATAATATTTGTATATTATGTAACATAAATTTTATGTAATTGTCCAGTCTATCTGTAATAAGATGAATATCCCAGTGACTGGACATGTATCTATCTATGTCCAAACATTTATTTATATAATTATTAATCACACACAAATGCTTTTTCAAATATAAAATTATAATTTAATTATCTTTTAATTATCTTAATTTAATTAATCTTTAAATATAGTTAAATTATAATATATTGTAATAAAAAAAAGTATTTAAAATTAATAGTAATAAATTTAGTGTAAGTGTTCGCACAATAGATATGTACACGATCACTGAGACTTTTATCTTATTTATCTATTTTTTATTTTAGACAAACAATAATAAACGCTAATACAAATAATAAACAAGGAGGTAACCACTCTTGATTCCGATGTACATCTGCTAGAAGTCCCTTGAATTCCTCGTAGTCCGATAAAGTCCAGCAAAATTCGATGAACTTTGATGAAGTCCGATGAAGTCCGGTGAAGTTTGATGAATTCACGAATTCTTCAAAGTCCGATAAAGTCCGGCAAAGTTCGTCGAAGTCCGATGAATTCCAGTAAAGTCCGTGACAGTCCGTGAAATAATTTCAAAGTCTAGATATATACTTATTTTCTGAATGCTTACCCTCTCGATCATAAAATAACTTTTAACCAATTTCGATGTTAAATTTTGATCGAATTATTAAATTTTAATATATATGTATCTGATGAATAATTAAAATATAAATGGTGTACTGTATAAAATTAACTTTAAAAAAAATATATCAAGTGCAACACGCATCCTCCATACAAAAGAATTGAAATAAAAAATTACTGCCAATTTTTCAATATAATTGAATAATTGAGTAATTGTGTCTATACAGAGTGTCTCAAAATTTGAGGGTAATACTACAACGTGAAAAATTAAGTAATAAAAGTATAAGCCATTTTTTCCGTAAAATAGTTTTTTAAATATAAATGTTTAAAATTTGATTAATCGTAAACATTGATTAAAAAGTCATCTATCCGTATGATAATTTATGTACAGCGACATTGTTTTGTTTAGTGTTTAATATCATGCACACGGACAGATAACTTTTTAATCAATGCTTATGATTAGTCAAATTTAAATGTTTATATTTAAAAAACTACTTTACGAGAAAAATGACTAGTTTTATTTTATTTAATATTACTTAATTTTTCACAAAATTTCACGCTGTAATAATATTACTCTCGAATTTCTCTGTATACTCTGTATACATATTATAAAAGCATCTGACGTGTAAAATAATATAAAAATAATGTTATATTATTATTCTTTAGAATTTTAACTGACAACACTTAACTTTAATAATAATTTTATTGTAATCAGTATTATAATACATACAATTGCGTTATTCCGTCGCAAATTGCATTCATTACAAATTTTAAATTGTACATATAAAATGGTCTCAGGATAAAGCATGACATATAAAAAATATTAAAAGATATAAAAACATGACATGATTGGGTTAACACATTTTTGTTTATTATATTTATCATATATATTCATATAATTAATGCAAGAAGATAAAACATATTATATCATATGTATAATATAATATACCTGGTATATATTATATATCTATAGAACTAGTATAATAATTTATACTTATTATTTATATTTATGTATATATTACTACAACCTGATTTCGCCAAGATTTTGTATGTTACGTTTATTCTTTAAAATTTCCATTGGAATTCACAAAAGATAGCACAATTGTATGAATCATAAAATACCAAAATTATTTTTAAAATTAAGTACTTGTCAGTTAATACAAAAAATAATAATTTAACGAAATATTATTATTATTTTATATGCATTATATTTTTTATTAATATATAGACAAAATATAATAATTATATTTGATTTCATTGACAATTACAAATTAATGCTAGTTTTTGATGGCAAAGCTTTTGTACAGGAGTTGTGCGGCATATTTGATGCCGACCATTCTTTTACTTTTCTTTCCGATTATTTTGTACAAATTCATCTTCTTTTAGTAACATTAACAAGAATATCGATGCCTGAGCCATAGAAAGTGCTATATCGAGAAACATATGAAGAAAAATCTATGTCAAGAAATGAAAAGCGGTTTATTTTGCATAAGGCATGAAGATCGGTCGGAACGCATACGAAGTACGATTTATATCGAGAAAGTGAGAAGAACGGTCAATTTTTGTCAATCTATGTCAATCACATAGAATTAAGCAAGAGAATTATATAGCGCAATATATTTTCTTCTCATAAATTTTAGTAGTATGACTCAGAATGGGAATTGTCTTGATTTTCAATCCTATTTCTCGCATTCATTTATTCATATATTATCAGGAAACGCGGTAGTGTCTCCATGTTAAAAAAAAAAAGATACTACAAGTCTCTTATCCCAATTTAATTTTCTGTTTGTGTAATTTATGAGTAGTGAATATTGCGATATATAGATCATTTTTTAATTTCATACGACTTGAATCATTTTTCTAACTTTCTCAATATAACCATACTTCGTTGGTGTTCTGACATAGATCGGTCTTCTCACGCTTTACGCGAAATAGAACGCTTTTCATTCATTTCTTGTAATAGACCATTCTTTATGTTTTTTTTTTTTGATAGCATCTTCTCAGGCGGCGATATATTAAAAAAAAAATTATGTTTGAAGTTTCTTCTAGCACTCTATAAAAAAATAAAAGTAATTTTGAATTTACTGACACTTTCACAAATGCCATTATATGAAATGATGCACATTCTATCTAAAATAAAAATCAGTTATATCTTAACAATTTTTTATTTAAAAAACGTAAATAACTTTAGCATCTTTAAATCATTAATATTAAAAGTTACAAAGTATATTATATTCATTTAAATGAATCTGTTTCAATCAGTGACAAAATATGCAGATCTCAGTCATGCATTACAAAATAAATTATTATTCTAATTTCAAATAATAAGGACTACATATAAAATATACTTACAGAATAGAATCTTCTTTCAAAAGCAAGAAATATACAATTATATCTACTTTATAACTTTATAACTTTAAAAATATTAACTTTTCAAAAGACTTGTCAAAAGATTAAAGAAACCTGTCAAAAAGCAGATGAGTGCTGTTAGTTTTATAATTAATGTTCCCTGGCGTAAAAAAGGAAAACCACATAAATTTGTCTGATAACAGTGACGGCGACGTGAATGTTTCTTAAGATTTACTTATTTGAACTTAACGTTGCAATATCTCTATTAAAGGAATTCTAAAGACGATTAGTCTTTACTCTCGTAGTAAAAAAATTTGTGCCAAATTTAACACATTCCAAATTTCACATGTTCCAAATGATCCATTCAAATTTTTGTGTTAATTTAAGATAAAAATTCAACAAAATTTTCACAAGGATTTGAATGGACCGTTTCTAACACAAATACAAAATGTTTTTTGTATTTGTGTATTGTATATCTACTAACTGTGTATTGTAATTACCACCTACACATGCGATTTATTGACACGTGCACCTAAATTTTCATAATATTTTAATTAGATATCTAAGTCCGATTAAGAATTTCACGTTATTTCTTCATGTGAACTACAAGTTTGTGGATTACTATTTCATAAGAACAAATCCTTATTTTTTGTGTTGAATTTTTAACATATCCGAGTGTTAATTTAATGTGATTGTGTTATTTGAATATTTTGTGTTAAATTGAAATTTAACATTTCTCAGTGTTAAAATAACATAATTTATAGATAAATAAACAAATAACATAAAAATAATGTAATTTAAACATAAATTTTAAGAATAAATGAATAAAATATACGTGTAAATTTAATATATTATAAATATTAATTTTACTGAAGAAATATATTCTGTACAATTAGTTACATATTTTATATGTAAGAAAATATTAAAAGATATTTTGTGTTATTTTCTCTTTGTAACAATAAATTTCTATTAAATCTATATATTGCATATGTTAAGTATCACAGAGGCATCGCCTAGATTAAAAATATAAAAATTTAATTTGAGATAAATTTAACAATATAAAAATATGTCAATTTAACATAAATAAAATTTGCTTTTAAATTTGTCAAAATATTATGTTTCTTGTTATATATTAATTTTTTTACATAATATTTGTGTTACTTTCTATTCATCTTATATTAAATTAACATAAAAATTTGGGTGGAACGTTTGGGACATGAGAAATGTGTTAAATTTAACACAAAATTTTTTACTATGTACAGATTGCACAGCTTTTATAAGAAGTAAATGTTGTCACAACGTGACAGCTTTGGAGCGCCATATTGGACTAAAAAAATGATAAAAATCTCGATTTTGAAATTTTTTATCGTTCTCGACATGAATTTCATCACCTCACAGACACATATTAATAATGTATTAATGTATTTTTAATCTTAAAAAAAGATTTTTCAAATAAAAGAGAAAAAACTAATTGTTATACAAAAATTATGATTTAGTTAGTAATACAGACGATTTTAGGATTTTTTATTGTAGAGGATTTTTTTATTCTGTAGGAAAACGAAATGATTAGAAAAGTACGAATGCGCGATCTGTGGATAACTCTAGGAAACTAAAAAAACTTCTTATACAATTTATCCTAACGATCCAGTTTAAGACTAGTTAAAACCACTAGTTAAAACCCAATCGGTTCAATCGTTACTGACAAAGAGATAAGGAAATACTAAATTCATTTCGACGCGACTATATATTTATTATTGAAAAAAAGACATTATAAAAGAAAACAGGAATCATAGATTAATTCGGCTTAAATGAAATTCTTATTTTGTAAAAGAGAATTATTAAAATAATTCTTCTTTGAAATGAGATCTTAAGACTCCTAAATAGTCATCACATATTATATTTAATTGTGACATCAGAAGCGAAAAATAATACGTTAATTTTTGTTACGTATCATTTGTAAATAGTAGATAATGAATAAAACGAAATGAAATCACTTTAAAACAATTTTAAAAATAAATGAAAACTTTTTATCTCCCCAACAGTCAGTAAATAGTCGAAAAACGTTCGCGAAGGGAAAATTCGCGAAGGCTAAACATTAGCATTGAGAAAGAGCATTGCATGTACCTTTTATCACTTTTTACAATTACTTTCTGACTATCGGGAGGGAAGGAGAGGGGAATAAAAACTTTCGTCCATTTTTACAATTATTTTAAAGCGATCTCATCACGTCGTTTTGTCCAAAATCTCTTTATTTACAAATGACAAATGTAAAAATTAATGTGTCATTTTTCGATTCTAACGTCACAATTCAATATAGCTATGGTGACCACGTATTTTAATAAACATGTTATAATATAACACCAATATAACATCAATTTAATTGTTTTAAATGATTTCTTGCTTAAGACCACTCTCAGAACTTATGGATGGAAGATGTGACAATTCCTTTAATGACAAATAACTCTGTTTACAACGCATCAGAGCAATTACAAGCAATCAACGCATTACAAGCAATCAGATTCTCTCCATTCAAAACGTAGAACCTCACATTCTTTCTTATGCATCGAGATAAGCTCTTCTTCCTCTTCTCTCAAGTTTTCGATATCTTCTTAACCCATTTACACTCTTTCCACGATTTCCAATGCAAATATCCATTCACAAGGGATGATCGATCTACCATCAAAGCCATGTAAAATGTCGATTGCATGTGCAGGCCGATATCATAATTCACACCCTTTATGTAATAATAAGTTAATTCTTTCCTTGCGTTTCATAAAAATTGTTTTATATAACGCATCTTACATATAGATCATAAAAGCATATATATTTTACATATAGAGCATTCCAAAATTTAATATTCCAATATCTTAGCATGCATATTTAAAGTTTGTAAAACAAAAAAATCAAAGAACTAATATTTAGATGTCCATAATATGTATCTAAATATCTTTTCTAAAATATTTTCATTCATATTTTTTTTAGTATAACCTTTTTACAAATGTCGATGCAAACGATTGATGCTTTTTTGAATATGTGAAAGGTAAAAAACTGCAGTTTTCAAGCAATAAAAATAATGTAAATATTTAAAGAAATTACATGCAATAATATACATAATTAAATAAAAAAATAACAACTTAGACATTATTATTCGGTAATTAGCTGCGTTCAACTAAACAACTTAACAGTTCAATAAGCGCTCGCTGTTATTGATATATTAAAATTAATTTATTCCTACATAAGTGTGAAAATAATTTGTTTTAGATTGCATTTTTAATTGTATAAAAACATTTTAAAGATAAAAAATGTTAATTGCTTACATCGGCAAAACAAGTTCTTACCAGAGATAAATATAATATAATTAATAATAAATTATACACAATTCTATTACGAGAAATGTGTACGAACCTGTTCTGTTGTTCGTCGACAGTGACGGACGGGAGGGTTGCTGGTCGTCGACAAGGTGGTTGCTCGCCCTTTCGTGTTCACCGGCCCTCGAACCGCTCAAGAGCGGTCAGACGACCCTCTTTTGATCCCTTCACTAGTCTCGGAATGAGCCCTACGCCCGTACTACGCATACCAGGGATTCTGCAACCATCAAAAAGCATCCTTGTCATTCCTTTAATATACGTGCGCATACCGCATCTTAATCTAGATTTCACGTACAAAATGTTTTAAGAACGCTGGATATTTCTTTCTTAGCTTATTCGATTAGTGTGTGAATTTTTCCTTATCAATACTTGGAGTAATTAGTACAATTGAAAATTTATGTTAAATTTAACGTTTCATTTATATTAAACTATGTATTTTTATCCAATTTATCCATTTTTATGCTAATTTAATATAAGATAAATATGCTCAAATCAATATCAATCGAAAGAACTAATTACTTGTAAAGGCCATCCACACAAAATTACAAAACTGCATAACTATAGCATAAGGCCGCTAAACCATAATAAGCCAACATAAAAACACGATGTTGATTTACGTAAAATGCTAAAGTGTTGGTATATAGTTAGTATATAAAGTTAGTATATATAAAGGATCTTATGCTATGATTATGCAGCTTTGTAATTTTATGGATTTTAACGCTGTTATCATATTCTGTACACGTTTATACCGATAATTGTCGATAACTAACGATAGCCAATAAGAGAGATAGCCAATAACGATAGCAAGAACTATCCTAGAAAAAAAGCGTGATTCTCATTGACTATCGCTATACGACGATACCGACAACTGTCAATAGTCGTGTACAGAATGAGTTCTGATAATGGCGTTATTTTTTTTGTAATATAACGGTAACAGAGTTATGGTACAAATTTTATAATTGCTTCTGTCGTTATTTTTATATAATAATTTTATATAATATAATAATTTTTATATAATAATCGTTTTTTATATAATAATTTGAACTTATTTATGATATGATTTTCGCCTGTTCAATACTTCAATCTGCAGCCTTTAATCGATATAATTTGTTGTTGTAATTCATAATTTGTTGTTACATTTAAGGTGATTCTTCAGTAAATCGAATTATTAGATATAGAAATGTCTAATTTCTTGGTATAATGAAGTATCGAACTTGATGGGTACAAAGTTCTAGAGTAGGTTAACATTGAAAGAGAGAAAGAATGTTGAAAATATAACTTTTAACGTACATAATATTAGGTGTGAGAAAAAGTTCGTTTTTTTTAATGCCATCTAACGGGAAAAACGCCACGAACTTTTTCCCACACCTAATATATAACATATGTAGTGACAAATAAAAATTAGAGACATTTCTTTGAATAACTGCACATAAATATTACCACAGATTTCTCCAAAAAAACGAGATAATAATTTAAGAAATTACGACTGTAATCGACAAATAAAAAGTAATTGGTCAACGGTCATTCTGAAAAGATATTTATATACGTAAACTTATCATACAAAGATCTCGAAAAGTAAATGTACCCTGTTTTGGCAAAATAGCTCTTGATTTATTATTATGTGTTTTTCACACTATTTTATTAAGATAAAAAGATAATATAGTTTTATATAAATTATGCAGACATTTGTGATTTTGAGGACTCTAGTGAGGCATCCCAAATTTTCGATGCTTTACTAAAGAGCCATCTTAAAAGTATCTTAAGAATTTTGTGCATTCCGATAAAGAAAGAAACAGCGAAATTGAATAGGTAATAACAGAAAAAAAACAAGATGAGGACTAATCAATTAAATTGAATCCGTTTCGTTTTTTCGTAAAACCTGGATAAAACTTTATTGTTTCGCAGCCATAACAGGATATATAAGGATATATTTAAATGATGAAATACAACTTGTGTGATAGTGCGAAGTCGAAAAATGATCTTACAATCGAGGATGACAGTATCGCTAATTCTATATTGTTGTCTTCAAGAAGTATTTAAATGATGACATAATGGAATATCAACTTTTATTTAATGCTAATAAAAAATATAAAATTTGATATATATTAATATTATAATGTGACCTAAATATAATCCTACTCATCTTTGCAATTGTATATATTATATGATTCAG
Organism: Atta colombica; assembly: GCF_001594045.1. Classification (NCBI taxonomy): domain Eukaryota; kingdom Metazoa; phylum Arthropoda; class Insecta; order Hymenoptera; family Formicidae; genus Atta; species Atta colombica. The sequence continues at coordinate 98,120 of NW_017259277.1, read as the reverse complement.
ATCTTTATCCAAATTCAGATTATTCATATAATCCTTTATCTTAAGTATAATCAGTCTTCATGATTTTATGCATTTTAAGAACAATTTTAAGTTAAAATATATTTAAGCATAAAAGACCTATTAAAATTTTTATATAAAATTGCAGGTCCAAAAAATGTATGACTGTATTTATTACATTTATGTATTTAATTATTCATAAATGTAATAAAAATCAAGTTTTACATTTTAAGCATTGTGAAATCTTTTATCTTTTTTTCTTTAGTGCTTAAATAATTTGTGTGAATTTATGGGCAGAATGACCGCAAAATATTTCGTGTACGAGTATAGAGGACTGAATCGAGTCGAAAATCATCTCAATCATCTAACAATTTAATAATTTTATATTCATAGGCAAATTACAAAGACCTTAATAGCATATGATGGTTATTGTGAATATTACTATAGTCTTATTGTTAGTGATCTAAAGACTTAGAACGCGCGCAATGAATACAAGAGATCCGGGTTCGATCTTCGGCTGAGGTTATATTTTATGCAATGAATTATTATTTATAGATTTTAATATGTTTATCAGCATTATTAATTTTTCTAAGATTAATATTAAATTATTAAATTGCTAGGTAATTTAATTTGTGATATTACTACGGTAGACAATATAGTGTTTTGTAAGACCGAAAAATTACGTACGCAGTTTGACAGAATTTGATATCTAGTAATAAATTTACACTGAATTATTTAAGAGATTATATTCAAGTAAACGCCTGAAAACAAGATGATTTTGGGAATTTTGCAGTTAAATAATAAAATAAGTGCAAATTCAATTCGAAGGCCTTTAATAATGCATTTCTAAGCTACACAAAATTTTTGTATTATTTTTTGGCATCGAAATGGAGACACAGGAGCTCTACAAGTGAGACTGCTTTTTTTCCATGGACTTCCGAGGCTTGCAACAGAAGTATTGTACACTTTCATTAAGCAAAATTTTCTTGTAAATTACTACATTAAATTTGCTAGAGAAACACACATATATGTTAAAGTATTGATTTTTGTAGAAATATATATATGATGAACATTCAAAAATAAAATTTAATTTTCATTCAAACAATTCAATAAAAAAGCATTTATAACAGAAAAACTGAACGTAAAAATCATGTATACTTCTCTAAAGAAATTTAATTTAAGTTTAGTTTAAGCTAAATTTAATTTAACAGATACTGTAAAGATTTCGACTGAATCGGAAAAAAATTGTTAAAGTTATATGCTGCAAGCCACGAAGAAAGAAGCAGTATCACTTGTAGAGTTCTATCGTTGCCATCTTGATGTAAAAAAACAAAAATTATTTTGTAGCTTACGATATGCACATTAAAGATACTTAAATTTCCATTTATTTTATTATTTAACTACAAAAATTCCCAAAATTATTCTGTTTTTCACTCATAGGCGTTCACTCATATAACCTTTTAAAGATCTTCTATAGCTTTTATTGTTATGAGTTTTCCTATTGGTTGTATTTTCACATATATCCAATAAAATTTTTTGAAATTTTTGTATTTTATAAATTTTACACTTTTATTTCTTTTATTAATATTTTTTTTAAATATTACAAAAGTGGTAATTATTTAGGATTAGAGAATTCCAATTGATCTTGACATATGTTGTCTTGATCCTGAATGACTTTCAAAAAGTTTTAAGCGCCCATCACTGGTCGTTAAAAAGTTATTGACAAAAAAAAGTTTAAAAAAGTAACATTTTATTTTTATATACAATAATTATATACAATTATATACAATTATATACAATAATATAACAATTTTTATATACAATAAATATAACTTCTTTCCTGCTGGGCGTAACAATTTCTCTTATCTACTCTTATCTAGGGTTCCAATAGCTAATTAGCCAATTTCAAATAAAATATTTTTATTGGCAAAACAAAAGTTACCAAGCATCGGCCGATATGAGTGGATGTGTGCTATCGCATTGTAACAGTCTTCTCCACTTACAACAAAACATGATCTACATCTCCCCTGCCAAGGGGCGTTCGACTGTTCACGCAAAACGAGGTTCACCCTGCCTATCTACGGGAAAAAAAAAATTGCATTTACAATGACTCTAGTGCGACTCAAACCATATGTACGGCTGTGTTGAATTCAGTGTGAAGTCCACATATTAACAGTAGCGCGATACTGTAATTTTCACAATAGGTTTGTTCGCGTCGCATGCTTCAATATGTTGTAATTTGCTCCTATCATGCTCTTACTCATTCCAACGCGCTTGATAGAATGAGTAGGAGCTGTGGTAGAATGCAGTAGGAGTATGTTGGAGCATGTTGGAACTTGCGACGCGAACAAATCTAATTTCATAATCATCACAAGAGGCGTACCTGTACCACTATGGCATTGCCTCCTTTTCAATGGTGATTAAATCATACCAACGCAATAGATATTGTGATAAATCCATCGTGATATTGACACAGCTCTAGTGCATAACAGCGCCAAAATTAGAAAAAATAATTACCAACTTTCTTGTAGAAAAACAAAATTAAAAATCAAACATAAAGAAAAAAATATACCATGTTTCATATTGTTACTTTATTATTACGTATAATTGATGTAAATTATAATTTGTACAATATGACAGAAGTTGCATATAATTTTAAAATATAAATCAGTTTTCATTCCGAATATAAATAAAAAAACAAATGGAAATAGATAAAAAAATAAAGAAATTTGAAGATTCTTAAGAAGACATCTTGTTTTTATAAAACATTAATAATAGTTTTAAATTTCAAGCACTTCTGATGTCAATAGAACGAACTCAGATGCGCGCAGCACGCCAACTTAAACAAGGTGTTTCAAAATTCGCGCTTGCGAAGTACGTAATACTTTAGTTAAAAGAAACCATTTTTTCCTTTTGCAAAATTACGTTTTACAAGTAGTTTTTGCAGGAGAATAGGTTGAAGTTAATGAGTAAACGTTCTATGTAACACACAGAGTCGACGCGCGTTCCTCGTTCAATTCTACCTAATCAATATTTATAAGTAACATTTAAAATATTAATATTTTGTTATGATTACTTTACGGTAGAGAAATCAAGGGAAAGCAAATATTTGATATTTCTTAAAAAAACCGATCGATTTATCACAA
>NW_017259277.1:91384-94877 GCF_001594045.1 Atta colombica | reverse complement strand
ATATATATATATATATATATGTCATAGACGATTGCAGGATCCCAAATTGTAAAAAAATTGACCAAGTAAAGTATTCTAGTAAAGTATTCTCCCTACATTTGACTATGCTTGGTCGGTTTCCTACGACTTAAGATTCCACGAATTCTATAAATGAGCCTAATGTCTATCCAAAAGAGATTAGATTCTATAGGTTAGATTCTATATAGTTTGCTTCTGTTACTAATAATTGATTGGTATAGCAGACTAGCAGCAGACACAACAAACTTGTTGTCACATATTTATCGATCACCGATTAAAGATATTGATGACTTGCTAAATTAACAAAATCCGTTCTCTCAGTATACATTTTGAAAATATATTACTTCTGTATTATTTATACACTTACTTATAAAATGTTATTTTAACTAAAAAGTGTTAAAACACAATTTAACATAAAAATTCAAATCACATAATATTCAAATCTGTAGCAATGAAATTTCACTACACTGAATTGAAATTTTAGGCGTATAAGTAGCAATTGAGCTATTGCCGATGAATTTTACTACAAGTGAAAATGAAAAATCTATTCAATAAAATTAGAGTGAAAAATTTATTCCAAAAAGGAGTAACTTTGGAAATTGTAGAAATGACAATAATGTCATTCCAAACTCAAATATTGAGAGAAATGTTTTGTATCATAATAATTAAAGTTTTGTTACTGACAAAAAACTATTTGTTAATATATAATAAAAAAAAATCAAACTGTTGATTACCAAAACAATATTAATTTACTAAATGAACTAATAATTTAATAGACATTATATTAATAAACATTATACAAAACTGTTTTACATAATGTTTTAGATCTTTTGTAATTAGAAATAGAATATTTTGTTATCAGAGCAAAACGAATAATATATGTATATCTCTCACTTTCTACAGAGTGAAATTATGTTTGGCGTTTTTGAATTTCCTTAGCTTAGCAAAGACATGTATAGATTTAGAGCAATTGAGATTACTAATCGTTCTAAAAAAATAGTTACCATGATTAATCATAATGTGCGAGAATCTAGAAGTCCATAAGATTAATTTCTAATCGTATCGCTTTATATAAGTAGACATTGAATTTCTCTTATGAGAAGACACGCCATCTCTGATAGCTCCGCGAAACGTTCCTTGCTCTATCATAGTAGATTATTTTATTGAAATTATTAAAAGAATACTTATTTTATAATGGCAACCAAATTTCACATAGTTATTTATAAAACATAAATAACCAAATAAATTTATATTGTTAAATAAAAAAATGTTATTTATCTAAACAAGAAAATATTGTATTATTTTAACAAAATAATCCAATGATAATCGGCCATTTGAATAATTCTCTTCTTTTGTTACTGTTACTATTACTATATTTTTTTCTCAGTGATTTTGAGCAGAACAAAAAAATAAATGAATGAATTAATAATGCTTACCTGCAGCAAAGTGTTAGAATCACGCCAAACATATCAATTTGTCTCTTATATGCGTTTCGTCCGTAACGACCATAACAAACGATAAATGACATAGCAGCGCGCTATGCCGCTAAATTCATTCCTTGCAGTAATATTCAATGCATCTTACATATTATCAACTATAAATCATTTCAGTCGATCGAGTAAAATAGCACTCTTTATGTAAGAGTAGATAGATTAACTTCAAAACAATGAAAATCCACATTTAAAGCAATGACTTTGTTATTCACTTCTATTAGCAGTAAAATTTTCATTACTACAGATTTAGAATATTAAATTAATACTGAATGTGTTAAAATTCAATATAAAAATTTTAATAAGAATCGATTTTATCACAAGTACAAAATATTTTTTATAGAAAAGAAATTAGAAACCTTTTTTTAAAAGACCTATCGAGTATTTCGAGAAGCATCATTAGAATATTTTATTATTAGAATATTTTATATCCCGAATTTATCAGTCAATTTTTTATTCAGTCAATTTTATGATAAATGGAATTAAATTCATGTCGCATGTATAAACCTATTACATATATTCAATAAATTTGATCAATATCAAATGGAATATTCGGATCCTTGGACACAATGCGAGAGGATATCATCTTCCAGAGTGCAATAAACCCGGTTGCATTATTCTCTACATTATTCGTTTTTTACACTTCTTTTCATCCTGTTGCAAAGATCGAGTGTCTTTGGCGAACAATATTGCCCACTACATCTTCATCTTCCATATTTCACTTTGCAGATCTCTTCGTCAAGCTACAGTCAGTTTTTTGAATTACTACCAATAATATTGGTCAAAATTATGAAAAATTTTATAAATTTTATTAAACTAAAAATCTTTACAAATTTTAAAATGTGTATACCGAGAGTGTAATTTTAGTACTAGATTCGATTAAAAGCTTATGTAAACATTTTTATTGTTTGCGTATAATATTAATTAATTATTATATTAATACTAAAACATCTAATAAATTACTAAAATATTTTATTATTAAATTATTACTAAGAATTTTTTATTTTTTCTGCTTTCCAGCAAAGTACACAGGCGACGCTATGTAACATATTGTACAAGTCTGTGTTTTCCAATTACAACGTTAAAATGCTTGTTATTTCGTTTTATATCAATTCAAGAATATCAAATTTTTACATTATATTATCATTTATTTTTTTAAAAGTGATACTGTAACAAGAAGTTTTATATTTGAATCGAAATTCAGATATCTTTGAACATAGATGTTACGAAACCTTTTTTTATTTCATTCTGGCGGTGAAAAAAGCTAAATAACATTTCAGCTACAAGTCAACATAGTATTATTGTGCGCACTGCGCACAGTGTATGATTATCTTTTGTTGTTGAAAAGCACCCTCAATCTCATTTTTGAACACGAAACAGACGTAATTCGTGTTCATCAAATAAATTAATATATATATTAATCTATTTTTATAACTACAACGAATCCAACTTTCAATAATGGAAAAATTTTACATATTTAGGAGAATTGCGAACATTGAATAAACGCGAACGATACTATTGCAGTATATTAGATTAATAGTTAGTCTTAATAGTTAACCTTTCATTTATGATGGTCTGACGTAGACGCTAATCACTATACACATGACTATAGAACATATATTATTTTAAAAATATTTTAATGTAGAGAAGAGAATAGGGCAATTGCACGCGCGAATATCTCAAAGAAAAATTAAATAAAATCGAAGATTTTATTAATTATAGAAATTTTTATTTAGAAAATATTTGCTTTAAACTACAATAATTGACATTTACATATTATTATAATATAAAATATAATTTTAAACAAAAAAACAAAACTTATTTATTGCTTCGTAATAATGCGTGAGTATTTGTGAACAGCAAAAGTTTTGTTTTTTAATAAAAATTTAAGAATTACAATTTATTATATCAAGAGTATATATAAATATATATATTAATTATTTAAAGTTAATTAATAATTAAATAATTTAAGATCAAATAATTAG
>NW_017259277.1:88937-90932 GCF_001594045.1 Atta colombica | reverse complement strand
ACCAAATACAGAGCATGACCTTGGAGCTGTGAATATTCGGTTTGGCCGTCGATGTGGAAGCATGGCCGGGAACTCCCCATGATTTTCTGCGCTTGGGATTATATTAATGAACCCATTTTTCGTCCCCAGTCACAATGCGATGCAGAAATCCCTTCCGTCTTTGCCTTTCAAGCAGCTGTTCACAAACAAACAAACGCCGTTCAACATCTCTCGGCTTCAATTCATACGGCATCCAATTTCCTTGCTTCTGAATCATTCCCATGGCTTTGAGGCGTTTTGAAATGACTTGTTGAATCACTCCCAATGATCGTGCCAATTCTTCTTGATTTTGACACGAGTCTTGCTCAAGTAGTGCCTCCAATTCTGCATCTTCGAAAACCTTCTCTCTTTCACGACTATGCCGGTTTTTGACGTCAAAATCACCGTTCTTGAAGCGTTGAAACCACTCACGACACGTTCTTTCACTAATAACGATCTCACCATAAATATTTGAGAGCATTCGATGAGTCTCAGCCGCAAATTTCTTCATATTGAAGCAAAAAATTAAAACCTCCCGCAAATGACGAGAATTTGGCTCGTAAACTGACATTTTCAATCGAGAATAACTTTATGATGCAGACACAAATCGACTAATGTTTCTATGGGGTTATGTTGACAGATGGCCAAGTTTATTGTATGACGTCTATGATCTATTTATTTCGCCCACCACTTATCGCTAAAGCCATCTATAGGAAAACGGCGGAAGCAAAGTTATACACCTAATAATTAATAAATAAAACTTAACAGCCGCATATCTCTTCCTTTTATCTCGAGGATGGAATCGGACAGTATTTATTTAACTTTTCCTTGAACTGTTCACAGTTTTCTCACTCTCTTCTAGTGATAATAATAAAAACAAATATAAGTATTACATAAAATATTATGCTATATATATATATATATCAGGGAACGGAAGTAACTAGTTACTTGTAACAAAATTACAGTTACAAGTTACTTTTTTGATAACTTTACTGGTTATTACGTTACTCTTTTTTATAACTGTAACGTACTTATATTTTTTTTTTGGTAACGAATTTTACAGTTACTTTTATTGTTACTTTGCACACGGCTGAACACGATTCGATTGGACACAAACCATTCCACAGCGTTTAAGATTAGAAAAAGCCTCTAGAAGACACCCATCTGCTGTGATAAGTGATCGTCGATTTTAAAAAAGTAACAAAAAAATAATGTAAAGTTTTCTCAAGTAAAATTTTCTCAAGTAACGGCAACTGTAACGAGTTACTTTTAAAAAGTTACTTTCCATTTCCTGCTATACATGCATATCTTTCAATATCTGTAACATTACAAATTTATTTCATAGGATATCCAGATTTATTATATAGGATGTTCGGAATTTAAATGGCTAAATTTTTGGAGCGTGTAGGAAATCGATAAATAAAAAAAAATGTATTTTAGAAATATAATCGTTGTTACTTCGTTTTGGAGGACATCTTAAAAAAAGACAAAACATAGTTTTCATTTTTGTACTTATTTATTATTTATTCATTTATACTTATTAATTTACATTGTTACTGCTTAAGATAAATATTGTTCAACATGGTGGTCTTTTGCAACAATGCACGCATTATCTTGGGCAGCTCATGTTAATCAAACACTGATCTGGTCAACCAGGTCAACATAATAAATCGCTGATCCAATACTTTCTGTGTAGAAATCGGCACACATATTCTCGCATTGTCTCTGAAGTCATATACAAAAACAATAATATTCCGAAAATTACGTTTTATCTTCTTTTGCGATTTTCTCTAAAATTCTAAAACAAAGCAAAGATCTCTAAACAATTTTTTTTCTTAATTTATTGACTACACGCTCCCGAAGCCATTCAAATTCGGGAGACCCTGTATAAGTTATTATAAAAAATTTGTATTATAAATATTACAAATTTTTTATTTTTTATTTATTTTTAATTTTTATATAATAAAAACATCTTTC
>NW_017259277.1:73784-88837 GCF_001594045.1 Atta colombica | reverse complement strand
TAAAATAAAATATAATTTGTGAAAATATTATAAAATAATATAATATAAAAATAAATAAAAATTATTCTAGTTATTCCTATGGAACGCTGCAAAAAAACAAAACTTACAAAATATTTTCTATTTTATATCGCATGACATTTGGTCTAATATTCAGAGAATTTAATCCGAAATATTTAATAAAACTAATCTTTTTCTTTGAATTTTTCATTCTCATTTTTCAGTTCTTGCTCCTGCATCCTATGCATATAAGTATCTCTCGCGGTTTTTGCCTAAGAAAATATAAAAGAGAAAAAGTAGAAGTTAAGAAGTAAATGACGTAACTTTTATCAGCGACTATCGCAACTTTGCAAACTGTGCTATTGAGAAGAGAGGCCAATGCCTACGACAACGATGAGAATGACAAGGACGACAAGAATGACGCTTCTCGTCCTGACGACGACAAGGTGCCGGAGGTTCGAAGTCGTTTAAAGTTAGACGGGACTTTGAGGACCGCGTACCTCTTCTCTCAAATTGACCCAAAGATGGTATCGGACGATAAAGGGATAAAAAGATACTGTAAGTATCGAATTCGGAAAAGGGAAAGAAAAAGTTCTAATTCCGTAACAATGAATGCTCCAAAAATTTAATGTTTGATTAAAATAAATATTGTTTTATTTTCTGAATTTCCAAAAAAATCTTTCAAATTTCTTAATTTTAACTTTTCTACTTCATGGATGTAAAAAAATTTTATTTATTCTCAATTCAAAACATAAATTAGGAATGATATATAACATACATATATACAATATATAAATGAAAATCATATATACAAATTTATATACAATATATAAATGAAAATTATATATAGATGAAAATTATATATACAATATATAAATAAAAATCACCTTGCCGATTCTCACCACTCAGAAATGCTTAAAAAAATTTTTTAAATAATAAATATAGGAAGAGTTTAAAGTTGCGTTTGAAATTAATAAAACACAAATTATTATAAAAAATTTTAATTATTTTTAAAACTAAGTCTAAATATAATTTTCTAATTAATTGGAAAAATTAAAAGTACAAATCGAGAATTAGTGTTTAAGTATTACAAATAGAGGAGATGGTAATATTACAGTCCCCTATTTACATTTTATATAATAATGTGGTTAATAATAATAATTTAAATTTAAAACTTAACGATTCATTCGTTAAAGTGTTGTTTAATCGATTCTAAATTTAAAGTTAACGAAATATTTATTACATAGGATTACATTTATTTGTAAAAATGTGGTAACATTCATTAGTAATTCGAAAAAAAAACAGAGGTGGTAATCTTCTACGAAAATAGAGTCTTCTACGAAAATAGATCTAAAAAATTGATTTTGTTTAAAAAAAGTGTTTGGTTACAAAATTAATAAAAAAATAAAATATTTTAGAATATATGCAAATAAACTTATATATGTACATAATTTCCTGAATGTATAAGCTGCTCAGTACTAAAATCTCAGTATTAAAAATCGTACACATAATATAAATTATAGATTAACAGTAGAGATCACAATCAATTATTAAATAATGATTTTGATATGAGAATTTCAAAAAAGAAGTTGTGAGTAATCAATACCCATAAAGAGCCACATAAGCAAAATCCATGCTATTGTTTTTTTGCATAACTCAAAATATATACAGTAAAAAAAATAGCAAACAATAAACTTAAATATACGTATTCGTGTGATAATACGCTCAAATTTAAGAAAAAGGAATTAAATGCTAAAATGTACCTTAAAAATGTTTCGAAATATTTGAAAATAAAAATGCATTATAATAAGTGCTGATTATAGTGTATTGGTAGCATCAAGGTATAACAGCGAGCTATGGAACACATAGTTTCATAAGTAAACAAATAATTTCATAAGTCATTAGGATTCGTTATATAATAGCGGAGATTAAGGAGGGCCACAATAACTACACTGACCACGTTCTCCTCTATTAATTACTTCTATACTTCATAGTATATTTAATTAAATTATAAATTACAATTTTAGAAATTTATAATATATCATAGTGTATTTATAGTTTATAATAGTTTAATTAATAAATTAATTTTAATGTATAATGTTTTATTATACAATTCAGTCGCTATTTTATTTATTTATTTTATTTATCAGATCAGATAATAAACACGCTCTACGCTCGCGATATTTAACTTTTAATATTATATTAGGTATCTATTCAAATATACAGTTATACAGATTAATCTTACCTTTGTAAGCCATCAAAACACCTTATGCTAACAGCTTACTTTCGTAGTACGAAAAGTGAGAGAAGCATAATAGTGGAAAAGAGGCAACAATGAATTTGATTATCAATTTAACACGTGAATTTTATTATAGCTAGGATAAGAAATATAAAATTAATATATACAGAAACTTTAACTTCCTTTTGCTCTTCTTATACTTTGACTTTTCTTGCATACTTTGTTCATCACAAAGAAATATGAAGCACGATTTCTCGATTCTGACGTCATTGTCCAATATGGCCACGGTGTACAGAACCTCGAAAGTTTCAGAATTTTAAATGAAAATACACTTCGCAACGTGTTCGCAACATTACAGAAAAGATAAAACAAACATCAAAAAATGACCAAAAAGTTATCTCTACTCTTCTTCTCCTTACACTTTCAAAATAAATGACAAACTTCCTTTCCTTAGAGAAGATAGGTTAGGTTAGATGCGTCGACTACGAATCCGCGAATCAAACTTTTTAATGGAAAAGCCAGGCTCGTCGAAATTATTTTTTGGGAAGAGAGACGTCCTGGGCTTTCCCACTTTGCTCGCTCTCTGGCAGACAAGAACGGAGGGTGATTTACATCGGGGGTGGCTGTCGCATCTCTCCCATTGCTCCTCTCTTCTCCTATTCCCTACCTCGGCACTGGGAATATTACCGGTCCTGTAGGATGTGGCCGTGAATCACTATGAAATATCTTCGGACAGCTCGGGGATTCCAGTCTCAATGCCATTAGTGACGGGAAATTTCAGGTAAATTTAAAAAGAGGGTAAAAAAACCGGAATATTTTTAAAAATTTCTTCTTTTTCATACACATTTCGTTATATGATTTTGAATATGAATGACAAATAGTTTTCTATTTAACTTACTTAGAAATCGCTTAAATATATTTTCTCGAATCTCTTTTCCATAAGCATCACATCTTTTATTTTAAAAAATGAAGCTTTTCACAGAGAAAATATCAAGTTTTCTTTATCATTTAACATTTTTCAATTTTAATAACAGCTAATGTAGAATGCATTTTTGTAAAAATATATTTAGGATAACTCCGCCAAATACGCCGTGCTGAAATTTACATCGCAGAAGTAATCAGAAAAAATAGAAGGAGGGGATAATTTTCCTGCAACTACTTTGTTACATGCCTTTATGTTATATTAGTATATTGTGTTATAATTTCAGCTTTTACTGTTAATATTAATGAATTTATTGTGAGTTGAATCGATTTGTTACTGTAATAAGTAACGCCATAAATTACAATCTACATAAAATAATTAATGCAGGGCGTATAAAAAACTTAGTGGTTATTTCGTGATACATACGTGTAGTGAAATAGTAAAGCAAAGTACAAATGCTTTCGTACTCTTTGTTTAGTTTGTTGTCTTATATATCCTACCTATTTGGGATATACGGCATTTTTAGCGAATTTATGCCCAAAGCATACAAAGTGCATAGATTGAATTCAGTGCACTAAATGTAATAAACGCATTATATGAAATAAATAACTCATATCATAAAACTTGTAATATATGTGTAGGAAGATTGTAATTATTATTTATTACTTCATATACATATTTATTATTATTTATTGGTTATTTACCATTCTTCCTTAATAAAACTTTATAAACACATTTTATAAGTTATTGTATCATTATACGTCTTATTTATATGCATTATTTGTAAATTTTTCATGAGCCGTACATATCCCTTCTCCTCCTATGAATAGCCATATATCTCTATGGGATATATGGTAAGGATTTGAAAAAGTTTATTTTTTAATATAAAAAATAAATATTTCAGATTTCTAATATTTTTTTTCATAGTAATAGACAGTACAAGTTTTTACTGATATAGTTCGTTTCCTATAAACATAATAAATAATACTTAATAAATTAAGTTTTAGGTGCGACGTATATATCGGAGTTATCCTACATATTTTGTTTCTTTTATGTGTTTTTATCTACAGATTCATGTAGTGCATATGTGTGTATGTACGTGTGGATATAATTCTGATAGAGTGAACAATCGAATGATAAATGTAGTCCAGCAAGAAATAAACATATTTTCGTTACATTATCTTAAAGATTTAAGAACAATTAGCAGCCGAAAATTGATGATCAAGATTAAGAAGATGATAAAGTTTACGCTTAAAAGTATTGAGAGAGATAAAATTGCATATCTCAGAAGAAATACTATTCCAGAACTCAATAATATAGCATCTGAATGATTGCTTGAATAATACATTTCACCAGTAAGGCTAATACATCATTATGGATTCTGCACGAGATCATGTAGCTTTTACATTGAAGACAAAATTTACTAAATTTTAATAAATATTTTTTTGAATAATCCTAGTGAAAGATTTACTAAATGTAAACACATACTTATATTAGATAAGAACCATTAGTTTGATTCAACTATCATTTTTTCATTTATCTAAATATTTATTTATCATAAGTAGATATTCCGCTAGAACTATCCAAAGAAATATTTATAAATTTTTTTCAGTATAAAAATAAATCTTCCATGAATAGTTCTGTTTGCATTTTAGACTTCGATAGCAAAAGTTAAGCAATTCGCGAAGTATAATATTTACGCTGAGAGTGAATCCTAAGCCATCCGAATCTAACAAGATATGAAGTAATGTGTTCGCCTGACCTGATATATAAATCTGACGTAAGCATTTAAGACTCTCTGTAACGAAAGATTTTGCTCGCTTGTTATGTCGGCAAGAGCTATGCAACAAAAAAAAGAAAAATTAGTGTCACAATCAACCGCTTTTGAAAATATAGATAGGAGATGTTTACACAGCTCGAATGTAAGACAAAAATTCTGAATGTTGTTCTCATAACCTGTCTATTCCTTCTCCTCCTATGAATAGTCATGTATCTCTATGAGATATATGGTAAAAATGCAAGGATTTGAAAAAGTTTATTTTTTAATATGAAAAATAAATATTTCGGATTTCTAATATTTTTTTTCATAGTACTAGACAGTAGTAATAGACAGTACAAAATTTTTACTGATGTAGTTCGTTTACTATAAACATAGTAAATAATACTTAATAAATTAAGTTTTTAATAGGTGCGACGTATATATCGGAATTATCCTACGTATAGAAAGATTGTTCGAGATAGGGAGTCCCAAAGAGTTAACTGAATTTTTGTTTAGGATTGTATTGTGATCGGCAACAGTGAATGGAAACTCAGTCAATGAAAAGAGATTAATTTCACAGTATTCATAATTATCCTAATGATCTTAATTGGATTTAATTTTAAGGAATTGCCTGAAGTCCAAGTAATTAACAATAGATATATCCTTGTTAATCTTGTGAATAGCGTCGCTAAGATTTTTAGATTTCATGTATAAGTAAGTCATTCGCAAAAAGATTAGAATTGCAGTAATGCAGTACTTTGTTGAAATCCACTGAGAGAAAAATGTTTGGTATTTATAACTATAATTGTATTATACATTGCTATAATTATAATTATTACTGCTATAATAATAATAACAGTAACAATATATATAATTCTAGCAACAAATGTTATGTTGACAATCTAAAATGACTATAATTATAGTTATTATAACTATAAAATAGTTAAAATTACTTAAATAAAAATGATTCAAATAACTATAATTTTACAGTTATATTTTGGAACATATTTTTTATAAAAAATTTAATTTAATTAATTTCAACTATTTTATAATTACTATAATTATAATAACTATAATTGTAGTCATTTTAAGTTGCCAACATATATTTATTGCTAAAACTATACACAGTTACTGTTATTATTATAGCAGTAATAATTATAATTATAGTAATATATAATTATAGTTATAAATTTCAAACATTTTTCTCTCAGTGCAGAAGATAGAGGACAAAAAATAAAGAATTCAGAACTGAGCCCTGTGTAGATTTAATGTTCCTGACAATGGATTTGACATGTGTAATGGGATGTGTAATGGGATCCATGATGTCTGTCTACTACAAAAAAAAAGGCATGCGCACAATCAACGCATAAAAATCCAATATCTCTGAGTTTCTCGATTAATATACAATGATAAATGAAATCAAAAACCTTAGTAAAATAAAAAAAGACGCATGTAGTAACCTTCCTGCGAAATCTACCGCTTATCAAACATTGTTAAAAAATTTTGTTTATACTGTTTAAGTGGACGATCCTTTTCAATATACTGTAATTATCAAAAAAAAATTTAATTGTTGATCAACAATTATGCGTTTCACCTTAAAAATAGTACAAAATTAAAATCGGACAATATCGCAATTGAATAGGGTTTTAGTCTTGGAAATCGAGCAGACAATAGTAGTGCACCATTGACTTAGAAATACTCCAACCGTAAGATGATATTTCATGTGTACGACTTTTTAAGACTATTGATTGACTGCAGAAAAGAAATTCGAGATTCTCTCTGTTTCATAATCAATCACAAGCCTCGGCTACTGAAATATCAGACTAAGATAGTAATTGAAAATATGGATAACGGCTGGCAAGATGCAAGGCTCGTAGTACAAGTTTGGATATTAAATCGTTACCGACTATCTCCAACTTGAGATATTAGATACATGGTAAAATTCAATGTGGTTTCAATAGAATTTCGAATTGTCAAAAATTTTTTCTCTAAGATAAATTACGTTTAGGCATGATCAGTCAATGTGTCGTAGTTAGCAAAAAAAGTTAAGTTTTTCTGAGAAAAACAGCAACCTCCGCTCTGAGACTTTAGATTAAGTCAAAATATTTTAATTGTTTCCATTGGAATTTAATTTGGTGAAAAATGTTTCCCAATAAAAATTATTCTTTGCCTTGTAGGCAATATAAATAAGAGATGCTAAATTCTATTCCTCAATTTTTTTTGTAGATATAATCAGTGGCAGTTCGAGAGAGAAGGAAGACAAAATACAAATATAAATAATAGATAAAAATTGGCCGAACAACACAAACAAGCAAAAGAAAATACTTCATCAAGATGAATAATACAATAAGCGAAAAAAGGAGAAGTCAAAGGAGAAGTCAGGACCATTTTTCGGCCAAAATGAAAAAATTTCGAGATGTACAAATTATACATTACATTAAACGGCTATTCAAGTAGAATTGAATGGTATATGATATCTTGAGGGATATCGAGAACATGGAAGAAATTCAAGAAATCGTGATCAAAACAAATAAACCTACCATATACTATCACTTTATACTATCACATTTATTGAAAAAAAAAGAAAAAGACAAGAATTGAGCAATAAGGATTATATCATTTAAACACGCGAACGCTTCTTTTTGAGAAGAGAAATACTACAAGACGTACAATACGCCATAATTGCATAACGCAATAAGATATAACTACTATATTCATTATGGCACTATTTTGTTATGATCTCTATATGTCGAAGGCGTAGAACGCAGGCGTATTATTAGACGCTTTTAACGCTTGGAATCATTTTATCCTTGTTGTTTAACAAAAAGCAAAGATAAATGATGATCACATTACGAGTCAAATGGAACACAGCTCTAATAAAACATAAAAAGCGTCATTTTTTTAAAAATATTTTTAATACCTTCAGTTTGCGTTATACTACTATATATTCTGAAAAAATGTGTAGTATTTAATTTATTGAAAAAATTCTACATAATCATTTTTTAGATTTAAATCTAAGAAATCTAAGAAAATTCGAAGCCGAATTTTCTCATGATCTCGATGTTTCCCCAAGATAAACGCTTACCATTCGAATCCACTTGAGTAATCGTATGATATATTATTTATACATCTCGTAACTTTTTCACTTTGAAAAACGGCTCTAACTTAACATCCTTTGATCAAAACGGATCTTAATGCCTGATAATATTTTTGTATAAATTTTTATATACATTTTTGAATTGTACAAACTGTACACCGATTATTTATCAGTCATGAAACACAGTCAGTTCTAAACTAAAACTGGATAGTAATATTCCAAATTAAATTGAATCAGTTTACTAGCAATAATACTAATAAACGTCTTAAACTATTGTAAAAACTTATTACGAAAAATATCATCCCAGCCAAGAATTTGGACCAAATTTGGACCTTCGTATTATCCAGAGTAAGCGTTTTTATCAACTTCGACTACTAAGAGTAGTGATGTTTATCACAACAATCAATAATTGTTTAAAAAAAACATCAATGTCAAATAAAATAAAGAATAATAAATAAAAATCAATTTATATATGTGTACAAAACAAATAAGCGAAAAGTCAGATTTGATAAAAGCGGAACATATATACAATACTAATCAATATACTAATCAATGCACGTTGCTTTTTTATAAATGTTATCAATCGCCAACTAACGAATAGCATTCCAACATTTAATACTTTTATAATGTACAAATTTTCCTCCTGTTTTGTTCTAAATATCCTCTTCCTTAATTTTGCTTAAGTTTATTTGCGTTTAGATGCAAAATGAAGAAGAGCAAAATATAGATTACGATGCAGAATTGAAGCTCTTTCAGCTGACATTTTAATTCAGCGAAGACAAATAGAAAAGAGCGACAAGAGAGGAAGTGAAATGGATCGGGCATTCGAAGAGTACATACGCTCATATGTACATACGCTCATATATGTGTGCGTTATGGACTTGTATGAGTAAATGTGAGTTTATGTAATTCGTGTATATCGAAGTGTGTATATCGATTACACTAGATTACAGAGGAAAGAGGTCACCGTCGCTACTTTATGGCACACAATATTATCAATAAATCAATTCTTCCGTGTGCATGAGCCATCGTGCATTATACTTTCTTAGTTATTAGTGCCATGTACAATGCCGCAGAAAAGTATAATTGTGAGTGATTAAAATTTTATACTTCCTTTTCTTTTCTCGCTTTGTCAATTCGCAAATTTTTGTTCTCAATATTTTTTGCTTCTTGATTTTTAGGTACTTCTTATCAGAACGTTCCTAAATTGTTGTCATTTATAAGTAAAAAAGAACAATCATGTTGCGAGACGATAAATAATCCCATACAGTACTAAATATTTACTAAATAAACACTGTATTCTTTAATTAAAAACAAATATATAATAATATTTTATAAAAAATTATCAAAAAAATAAAAAATGGATAATCAGTTTCTCAATTCCAATTTTTCTTAATTTTAGATATTAAAATTATAGTTCTTCATCATTTTAAATATAATGAATAATATAATGAAATGAATATAAAAATTGTAAGTCACGGGTTTATTATATTTTTTTCATCATTTTTTAGAACAAGCCGTTACAGAATAATCGTTTTATTACACAAGGTATACAAGGTATATTAAAACATTTATCAGCAATACACTATTTAATTAAAAAATATACAAAAAATTATATGTCTCTTTTGTTTTCTATTTGCCGTAAATATGAAAAAGATTTATATACGTATTCCATTTTTATTAAAAACTAACAATTGTTACAAATTTAGTAGATATATGGGATTTTCTACACGGAGAGAATTTTTTCTTAGAGTTTATCCTGAAAATATGATAATAGTGGGACAACATTGTATTTCGAGAAATTTTAATGTAAATTTCTCTCATTCATTAATAAAACTACAATAAAGTATAAAATAAGTTCGATTAATTTTACTGTAATGCATGATAAAAATCTTTAAAATATTGTACGACAACTACTATATTTTCAGGGTAAATTTTAAAAGATAATGCTCTCTGTATAGAATTAAAAATCCTAACATTAAGTCCAGTTTTCGGTTTAAGCGACAATCATTCCATATTCTTCCTAAATAAATTACGAAATAGTTTCTATTCTTATTATACGGCATATAATAGTTAGAAAAAAAGTTTATTTCGTTACAAATACAAAATTCAAAACGTTTTCATTCATATTTATAATTTTTATAATAACAATCTTATTTTATCTATATTTTATCATGTAAAAAATGCGTCTGTTAAAATTTTATAATTTAAATCTTTAGATATTATCTTAATCGTAGTAGTAGTATTAAATTCAGAGAATGGAAGTAATGCGTTACTTCCATTCCATTGTCTTACTGTCACAAGTTATTTTTTTGGTAATGGACTAGTAACAACATTCTTTTTGATAACTATAACAATAATAGTAATATTTTTTTGATAACGATTACTAATTTTAAAGTTACTTTGATCATTACTTTTTATATTTTAAAACTTTATGACATAATTTAATGTGCAAAACTATTGCATTGTGTTGTTTGTTATTTTATATATAATCTTATTATATATGTATTGTTTCAAAGTTTACCTATTGTAATCTAGCTTGTAATAGTAATTTTGCTGATGTCTTGCCATTTGCTTTGTGTGTGCATACATTGCAATGAAGAAATTAGAAATTTTTTACATATTCTTTAATCTTTGATCGATATATTCATAATTCGTTTTCACTTCAAGATCATTTTCAGCAATATCTTAATATTCTATTATGGCTCTATGATTGATTTATGATGTCTTAAAAATGCTATAAACCAATCACAGAGCTATATTAATAAACAAAACAAGCTTTATAAATACCAATTTTTAAGTTTGACGAAAGTGATGCTATGTGTATCAAAATTTATTGTAAAAAATATCATCTCAACCGGATTATGTTTTAAGACCGAATTATCAGTGTTGGGTTTATATTAATTATATTACATAAATATTAATTATATTATATATGTTATATATGTTAAATATATTAATTATATTATATATGTTATATATGTTAAATATATTAATTATATTATATATGTTTATGCATATTTAGTTAATGTGTTAATAATATGTATAATGACAAAAAGTCTTATTATAACTCAATCAAAACTAACGAAAATTTTAACCGTAACTCGAATCAATCTTAATTCCTAATTAAAATAAAAAAATTAACAAAAGCAACAAAAATATGAAATTGATTCATACATTTTCTGAATCCTTGTACATAGCTAATTATTAGCTTTTCTTTTGGAATGTATCAAGAATTCTATAATTCTTTTTGGAAAAGAGTTAGCACTTTATCAGTTATATTGAAATGTTAGTTATATCGTTCTAAGAAACGGAGTGCTAACTTCACAAAAATGATAGATCAGCAATAAACGCGTGCTGTTTGTCGAGGCTGTCGTGAAACTTTTCGTTACGAAACGCGGATTTCGACCGTTTCGGTCGAGGTAACGAAAAATTTCTCTGGCACAGAGCGGATTACTCGGAATTTATGCTCCTCTCGTCCCTCAGCCAGGCACCGACGATTAATTTTGGACCTCAGCTTTTCAGAAACGCATTTCAGGTGCGCCTCTCTAATGGCGTCACAAATCACTACCATAATAATCTCGATGCTAAAAGAAATGCGATCATCGCCACTTGTGTTCTCTCCCTCATCCCTTTTCTCCTTCTTTCTAGGTTCAACACTGCTGTTGAAGTCGAATCGTCCCAGTTATTGATTTTCAACTTAAACATTGTGCATATCAGGAGAAACGACTCAAATTACAATACCATATGCTTTCGTCAAATCAAATTTGATTTTATTAAGAGAACATTTTGAAAAAAAAGCAATTGCTCATTCCGATCTTTAAACAGCTCAACTTTAAACATTTTATATTTTAAAAAATTAGAAATGAGAATATAATGTACAAACTTAAAATGAGAATATAATGTACATTCTTTTTTTTTTATAAATTTAAAATAATACCATAAATTTGCGTTAGAATAAAAAATAAAGGGCAAAAAAAATAAAAGATTAATAAAAGTTTAATTATTTGTTAATAAACCTTATGTTACTTTGTTTTTAATCGCTAGATAAAGAATTAATATATAGAATATATAAGCTTATATATACAGGGCGTCTCATCACTCACGATAAATATTTGAAAGACAGATTCTTTGTAATATTTTAAGACGAAAAGTTTAATACTAAAATGTCGAAGCTATGATAGTTTTCAAATAGGAAGAGTTTAAACATTACGAATAATGGGACGAAAATTTCGCGCGCTCAGGGGTGGCACAATAATTAATGTAAAAGTGCTTCTCCTAACTTCATGTTTTTCACGATAACAAAAGTCAACATCTTCACATTAACTATCTTGTCGTCTTTGAGCGCACGAAATTCTCGTCTTTTAAACTCTTTCCATTGGCAAACTAGAATACCCTCGACATTTTCGTATTAGACTTTTCGTTAAAATGTTACAACTTTTCTTAAAAGGTTAAAAAATCTATCTTTAAAATTCATCGTTAGTGATGGAATACCGTGTATGTGCATGTGTGCGTGCGTGTGTTTTTGTGTGTGTGTGTGTGTGTGTGTGTGTGTGTGTGTGTGTGTGTGTGTGTGTGTGTGTGTGTGTGTGTGTATGTGTATACATATATGTTGTGATGTAATGTTTTTTACTGTCCCTTACAAGGATCTGACTTGATCAAAATAACATAGCATTATCGTTTTGTGTCTCGGAGGGTGGGCGCGTCGACGCTTATCATGATTTTCTAGCAATTTTTTTTTGTTACGTCCTGCAAAATATTATTACTGTTTGCGAATTTACTTAGGATAATCGATGATTCCTATGTGATATTCATTGTACGAAGCATCGTCTCACCACCTTAATTGGCGGCAAGGAAGAAGATATGTAGAAGAATCGGAGGCGCAAAACTATTCAGAGAAGAGATAGCACGCAGATGATACTGTTTTGAATTTTCTCAATCAATGCCCTATTTATGAACTTATTATTCTGTCGATAAATTCGATAAATTACTGATAACGACAAGAAAAGGCTAAAGACAGCGACTGAAGCAGCGACAAGGAATGGCCACTCTGCGCCAAAATGCAAGCAAGAGATCCCCATTATCAATATCATGAGGAAACCTCTGCCAAGAAATCACGTCGAAATCGAAAGCAGAGATTGTCTGAAAAGAAGCCTACCATATCCTGAAGACACTCCTGAAAGAATTCAGATAAGAATTTTACGAGCAGCCGAAAAAATCAGTCATACTATCGCTTGATGATATCAGTCACATCTCGCGCGCAAGGATACTCGGCGCTATCGCGACTCGCGAAGCTCGCGAGATGGCTCGCGATCAATCAAATACGATAAGCTTTATCACGAACCTGCCGTCGCCTGCGTGCCCCCAAAATATCGCATATAACCGTTAAATTATTAATCAGCGTAAATAGAGCATTGTAAACGGTTAAGAGAATACATCTTTGTTATTATTCTTTGTTACAATACAAATTCTGAATATTCTATTGCTGCATTATCCTGCTCGTTCTCAAAATATCCTCTGTTCCTAGCCACGAATCGCTCTTCTACTAATACCGTAGCTGAGCAGTCGGTTGTGAAAATCGTCGGCGTTCGCAATTCTTTAGAGATCTTTATATTTTGAGTAAAATCTTTGTTAATTCCGTGAAAAAGTGGCATGCTCAAGATTATTCGTGGCTGGCGCCAATTATCGGTATTGCAAACAATATAAATAATGTCTGAAAATATTTTCTGTCGCATTTCGAATATCGAATAAGTATTATTTGCGAAAACCTTAAAGAATATTAATCGCGAACGCACAACGAAGTTCCACGCTCGTAAGTGCAGTCGCAATGTACACACACACACACACAGAGATATATATATACATTCATATACAGGGTATATCTAAAATAACGCTTACTATCATCATATAGTGCTTAATAAAAAACTGAATCGAAAAATCCTCTATCATTTTGCAATTTTCGCAACTTTTTTTTTAGTTACTCAATGTGAGCAAAATGTCTAAAATCAACATATAAGACAACTTTAAGACTACTTTAAGATATCTTTAAGAGTTTTTTAAAAAACTCTATCTTTAAAATATTTCACAAGGAACACTGAAAGATATCTTAAAATTGTCTTTACATCGATTTTGTCCATTTATTCGGCAATCTTTAGAAATTAATATCTCATTTATTGTCAAAATTGCGAAATGAGCTTTTCAACTCAGTTTTTTATTAAAAATAGCTATGATTAGTGAGCGTATATGATTAGTGGGCGTTATTTCAAATACCCTGTATATCTTGTATATATATATATATATGTATTACATATCTTATATATCTTATAATATCTTATAATGCCTTCGGAAAAAGTATTCTAAATTCTTAGTATTCGTCTGGTTCATTTCTGTTCTATCTAGATCTTCTGTTCTATCTTGATATTTGCATCAACGACGTTTCCCGAACAATAATTATTGTTAATGATATCGTTACTCATAATAAAACATACAAATTTGCTTCTAATAACAAATTTATATATTCCCCGTGAACATCGTGATATATTACTGATTCAATGATTAATAACAATTAATAAAATAAATATCTGACATAAATAAATGACAAACAAATATTAATTAATGAGATTGATGGGAATAATTTGATAATTAATTTCGGATAAGAGATCGTTACTTGAGAAAAATATTATTCACAAGGCTCTTGTGATGAATCCTAATTTATTCTGAGAATATTTAACTAGGATTTTCTTCTCCTGTTTATTGTAACTATTGTATTTTCCTTCCTCTAATTAAATATCTCTTACATTTGCATCCAAATTTTCTAGCTGCAGATTTTTGTCAACTATAAATCTCTCTAAATAATAGAGAAAAAAAATTCAAAACATAATTAGATATACGTAATAATGTCATTTTACGCGTTCGCATTCACAAAGAGACTTCTACAGACATGATATGTACGACTCATCAATTTTTTCATTTTTTCACAAGATGAAGTAATCATCTGTATTATTACTTCAATGAAATTTTATATATACATATATATATA
>NW_017259277.1:72809-73478 GCF_001594045.1 Atta colombica | reverse complement strand
AAATATGTAATATACTATACATACATATTCATATATAATACATTATATAATATAATTAAATAAAAACGAAAAACATTTAAAAAATTTACTATATTTATAATAAAATTTCAATATATTAAAGTTTCTAAATGTGTGTATACTGTGTATACCTATATGGGAACATTCCAGAGAAGGGAGATTTTCCTTAAAATCAAACTTCCACAGTTTTTTTACCTATTCTAAAAGAAAATTCTCACCAGTCGCTAGAAGGGAAACAAGTGGGAGACAGAAACAGATGTGATGACGTGTGCATCGCGGATGGTTTTCATTTTGCGAACTGAATATGATTTGCCATACGAATGAGCATGTAGGTTAGCGCTTTCCTCAGGCTTTATATACCAGTATATGGGGGTGAGATGGGGGCTGCAGGTTGCCACCGTACTGATTCCTGACCCTGTTTCGGCCCTGCTCTTTCATCTTCGCCACGCCCCCAGCCTCCGTTTCTCTTCTTAAGAGAAAATTCTAAAATTTATATTGCTATTTGTTTCGTAATAGAATGCCATTTCAACACTTTTTATTAAATATGATTCCTTTAAAATTGTTATTTTTTAAATGTTATTTCTTAAACTTTATAGTGTGACGAATATATATATAATATTTACAGCATTAAAGTGACATAATTTATATATA
>NW_017259277.1:67718-71801 GCF_001594045.1 Atta colombica | reverse complement strand
AATAATTTTTTTTATAATTTAGAGATTTATAATAAACAAATTATTTAAGATTTATAATAAACAAATAACATAAAAAACGCAGTTTTATAACATAAATTTCAAGATAAATGAATAAAAGGTATATACATATGTTAATTTACCATATTAAATGTTAATATTATAAAGAAATATGTTTTCACAATTTGTTTCCAAATTGTGTTAAAGCGTTACATTTTTTGTTTTTACATAATGTAAATATATTCATCTAGTGTAAAAAACCTAAAAATTTGAATGTACTATTTGAGACACGTGAAATTTTCTGTATAGAACTTTTTTCATTATAAAATTTGAAAATTTAATACATTAAATTTAACACACTTCATCTGCCTTAAACAATCCACTTAAATTTTTGTGTTAATACAAATATATTAGGAAGTAACAAATATGTAAAAAATTAACATAAAAAACGTAACACAATTTTCAAGCAATCGTGTTCCTCATTAAAATTAACATTTATAATACATTAAATTAACATGTTCTAATAAATTTAATATTTATATGCTAAAAAAAATTTACACATTTTATTCATTTATTTTCACGACATTTACGTTATAAAATATATTGTTATTTATTCATAAATTATGTTGTTTTAACAAATAAGAAATATTCAATATCACTTTAACACAAAATGACATAATCACATTATGTCAATTTACTCTCGGATATGTTAAAAATTCAATACAAAATTTTAACAGAGAGTTAAATGGATCGTTTCTAGCATAAATATAAAACATTTTTTATATTTAAACTGTGAACAGAATGTAAATATAAAAAAAGTGACATAAAAATAAAAATCTTTCTCTTTGATACTTTTAGAATAAAATCCTTTTGATTGATTCATCCTTTCTTTCTGGATTCAATGTTCTTTCTGGAAAGAAGACCTATTCAATTCAATTAATTCCTACACACACTTATCCCGATGAGACAAAATGGCGTGATAGGATACTCACGTCTCGCGAAACGGAAGGATCCGCCACCACGCGTAATCCTTTGACGAGGAAAATCGGGGAAGCACTTTCCTAAGCACTAACAATTGACACACCAATCGATTTCACTGACTCATACAAAACATCTAAAACTACTTGTCGGTCCTTTGCCGAAATCACTCGATCTTCATCGTTCTCGACGTCTATCAGTCTAATTTTGTGCCATGTCCTTAGAAGAGTAATACATTTGGCGACTTTTCCGCATGCGAATAAAATTCTTCAGATTTATCCTTCTTCTATTAAGCTCCATCGATTATCACTCTTTGAGACTCAGATCCTTTAACAATCGTCTCTCTCCCACGAATTCTTCAAATCTCTCTGCATTTTTTCATAGGAGGTTTCTCTTTCTGATAATCCTAATCGTTAAAAAGATCCGTCACTTAAAATCATCAGATAAATATCTACAGTTTTCATTATCATGAATTTATACATCGTAATTCTTTCCATTAATGATGATATTTCTTAAACAAGGCATTTGCGATGTTCCTTGACAGACGGACGAATCTTCGAGAGGAGTAAAAATCGATGGTTTACTTCGACATGCAGAAGATGTTTCATACCAACAAAATCTTCAGTTTTTCTTGGCGTTAAAAATTTACAATTTCGTTTAGGAAGAATTCTTTCTCCCAAGCAAAGAAGAAAATTCTATTGAAGCGAACAAAATTCACAAAATGCTCTAAATACTTTTCTGCATAAAGGATACTTCTTCAGATTCACGGGGATTTGTTCAGATGATTTTTAATTTTCTGGAGCACACAGGTGGCATTTTTTAAATGATCCATATAGTTTTTATATTCCTATTTTTATTAATGGATCTGCAGTTTTCCTATCACGGAACGATATCACTTTCTTCGAAAAGGATATTAGCTCATCAAATTTTTCGGAAAATATGAATAAGAATATCTCCGTCGCGCCATTTCTTTTCTCCGACCACAGATTCGTTTTCCTCCAATCTGCATACTTGTACGTTTTTTTTCTCGATATTAATCATATTAATTACATATTGATTATATTGAACACAAGGCAACGGTACTTCTCTCTTTCGAAATCCTTAATAACAGTCAATCACGAAATATTTTCATCGAACGCAGGTACCACGTATTTCCTCACTCAATACATGGATCCACGCAGCATCTGTCAGTCTAAATATTAATTACACCGCGTAAGATCTTTATTCCCAGTATTTCTCTTTCTAAATCTTCTCTTCTTGCCCGATGTTCATCAACAAGTCTACCGATTCACAAAATCTGTTCGCACTGCTTCATAACTGCTTTTGCACACCCTTGAATTTGATCACATTTATCCCCCTTCAATGAACCGACCTAGTCTGTTTCACCTGCGCAATTTTTCTCGACAAGTTCGCCAATTCGGTCAACACATATATGCGCGTCTCTGCACAATTTTCTTTGACAATTTCATCAATTTAACCCAGATCAATTATTGCTATCCTCAATATAGTTAGTTTTAAATATCTGGCCAACATTTCTTCACCATTAACACACTAATCTCCTTTGCCCGCATAATACTCCATGAGAAGTCCGCCAAAAGAAGAAAAAGAATAATTTATTCTTCATTAATTAATCCGCTCTTTTCCTTTTTCCATATGATATGCCCCGACAACTATCACAATCTATGAAATCTATTCGCGCACTCTCCCCTCATTCCCTCAACACATTTCTCTTTCCTTATGTATGTAGATCCACGTTTCTGTCTCCGCACAAAATGCTGTGATGAATGCAGCAGAAATCTACAATCTGTTATTTTAATGTCCAAATCCCTGCTGCTGTATACTTGACAATCGTTAGTCACTTGACTAACATCACAACGTACCACTTTTTCTCACCCCCAAAATCCGAACTCACGCCTTTTCTGCCTGCACAAATTTCCTTTACTAGCATCGACACCGCGCATAAAATTATATCTCAACAAACCAGGGAGCACGTTTCTTAACCACGATACATAAAACTACGAGTCTCTGGGCGACGAGCGGAGGAGAAATTCGAACGGAAGCGACGCGATAACCCAGTTTCCAGCGAGAGAGCCGCTCCTCCCGGCATGCAACACATAAAAATGGCTCCAGTTCCATGGCATCGGGGCGGTCATGACGTCTCGGAACATCCCAGGATTTTTTCAACGACGCATAAAGACAGTAGGGCAATCCAGCTGATCTTTGTGTCAGTGACGTCGCGATACCGATTCCTTTCCAGAAACCACTCACTCTTTCCTTACCGAAAAACGTCAAAACAGAAAAAAGGAAATTAAAAGAAAGGATGAGGGAGAATGAGAGGAAAAAGGAGAGATCATTCCCAAAGAGAATATCGCGAGCATCCTGATGCCTCCGTGAGGGATATAGAATAACCTCCGCGCACCCAAAATGGTGGACGGCACTCCCGAAGACCGACTTGCATTTTGCTCCGCCAGGCTCGATCCCGCTCAGTTCCGGTCCAGCAAACACTAGGCTTCCGGCAATCCCCTCGACCCCCGCTCAAGTTCCTCCGGAAATACTGTTCGCGCCCTCGTAACGGAACCGTCGGGCCTACCATCCGTCCTAAACGACAAAGGCAGCCCTCCGAAATGGACTTTCCGCACCGCTTCCGCTCCCGCGCGGATACCACTTCGACACGCGCGACGTTTGTTCGCGCGCGGCCACGCGCTCACACTTTCACGGCAACGCTCAGCGTCGAATGCGTTCTTCCTGGTCGCCGTCGATTACTCTCAGTGTCGTCGATGGACCCGTGGGGCTCGACAGCGTCGGCAGGATCCTCGCCGAGAGCATTCCAGGGAGGGTGGACCGCACACGCCGCGCCATCTGGCAATCTCGCGGCGAATGCAACCCCTTGTCATGGCTGCCAAACCAACCCCAAGTCAATAATAGGGCTAGAGGGTACGAATCTCGAGGCCGCGACGCCCACGCAATGCCATAGATAACAATATCGTGCTTTGCAGCATAGATATCACGACTCGCACCCCGTTCAAAGACGCCGAACACCTCGAGGTCTTTCTCACCTGTTTCTCTCTCTCTCTCTCTCTCTCTCTCTCTCTCTCTCTCTCTCTCTCT
>NW_017259277.1:61583-66583 GCF_001594045.1 Atta colombica | reverse complement strand
AACAATTTTGCCATTAAATACACCCCTATCGGAATCACACGAGAATTGTCGGAAGTATGCGATGTCCGTAGTAAACGATACTTTCACGGAGGCGTCATGTTGTTTTGGGAACTTTTCGAGATATCAAAGGTAGAAAAAAGAACGATGGAGATGAGAATGAAGGTTAGTAAACGGAAGCGCGCGAGAAGATTGTTTTATCGCTGGAATTGAATCTAAATAATCGGAGAGCACGAGGAGAAGATAGTTTTGAATATGTGAAACATAAAATTCTAAAGATTTGATGAACACATTTAAAAAATTGCATATTCTTTACAATAAGCTGAATATATTCCAACTTATTAAAAAATATTTAAAAAAATATTGACGTATTGCTAAGTTTGAGCCGAAAAAGAATTAAAATAATATATAATAAATTACAGAAAAAAAATATGATATATGGAATATTATAATATAACAAATTGCAAATTATTTTTAATAAGAATACCAAGACAGAAAGAAAATGTTATATTATTTTTTTTTAGATATTCAACATCAATACTTTCAAGATTAATTAGAATTAAAAATTTTAATATAAAAAATAAATAAAAATTCTAATAGTTTAAGAATGTACGTATTATATCTCAAAACATTTTCATATAAAAATTTCATAGCTTATTCAATTCTCTGTGTAAAATTTGAGCATAGTTATCCTATCAATTTAAAGATTATTTAATTTTCTGTTTGCTTTAATTCTAAAATCGCGTTTTATAGGAAATATCGAGGTTGATTGTCGTACAAGGCTGTGATAGTCAAAAAGCTAATAATTCAACTAATATATGGCAAAGCATGCTCTTTATTTTTTACTGTAGATTGTGTTTTTTTTTTGTGTTGTTAATATAATATTAAATTACTGTGTAAAATGATTTGCGCCAAAAGTGTCATGTATCTTACTTACAATTTTAAAAAAAATGAAATTGGAAAGTAAATTTTTCTTATCTTTTTCTTATCTTTTTTTATTTAATTTGTTGCATTATTAATTGCGATTTCTCTATAATCGAAAATGGTATGCCTTAGATAATTTTTACTGTAGTTAGTTAATCATTACTATTAACAAAATTTGTGAATACGATCTCTTTTAAAAACGGTCATTTGGGTAGACCAAAATAAGCTGAGATTAGATGATGTTTCATTCTTCCAATTTTTGCCTTCTAAAAGTTTATAGCTTTTGTTATCCATTATATCCGATTTATACTCCGATTTTTATTTTTTTATCAGGGTAAAATACAACATATATCAAAATATATACTTCACATAAAACAATAAATGAAATTCTATTTTAAAATATAAAAAATGCGAATTTGTTTTCTAAAATATATATTTAAATCTCACACAACTAAAATACACAAGTACACAATAAAAAAACACAATAAAAAAAAGATGAAAATCGCTTATTTGATTCGAATTTAACATAAAATTTAACATCAATATGTGTAAATAAATGTAAAAATGTCTATGGACGCATTTATAAGTCAAGATGATAAATTATTATGACTAATATTATAATTTAATAACTTATTTTTTATTTAGAGGAAAGGCTCCTATTATGAGATACCAAGTGCATTTTGAATAAATGCTAGAAGTCTATGGGCAGAATTTAAAAAAAATAATAGGTTGTTTTGAAGAGAATTTAATAAGCTATAAGATAACATTATATAATTTAATTCAATATATATAATTTAATTCAAATTCCATTTCTTTTTAATAAAGAAATGTAAAAAGTGAGCAAATCACAAAGTCAAAAAATTGTGCTTCTAATATGAGATGCCCCGAGAAATCGATAAAAGTAAAACGCAAAGTATATCAGTATATTGCAATTAAAAAACTTTATTCATGTTTCTAAAATGCAAACAAACATAGCCAGCGTGCGTAAAAAATGAGCATGATAGATTATACCCAGAACTCGTCTTCAGGTAGTTGGAATCAAGATCGTAGAAATAGGCACTCGACGTTCATTCCAGTTGTCCTTTTTATTATTGTACAATAATATTTACTCTTTAATAATGATTTTCACTATAACATAGAAGCATGGATTATATTAGAAATATCCTGGGTATCTCATATTACAATTTCCATGTCTATGATTTTACGATCATCAAATCTAACTTCTGTAATTAAACAATTCAACATATTCTGTATTTTTCTATTACGACTTTACTCTATTACTACATGAAGAATTTATTGCCAAATATTTATTTATTAAATAATAAACAGAATTTAAAGGCATCTCAATGAAACTTGAAGACATCCAAATTCTAAAATCTTTTTTTACAATGACTACAGGCATTTAATAATGAATTTTCTACTAAACAGATTTCAATCCAAGAGCAATAAGTTCATAGTGCAATAGATAGAAAAAAATAGAGCTTTAAGGTCCCTTTAAAGCTCTATTTTTTTCTCTTTAAAATACATTTTTAGAAATTTCTTTACTTTTTTTTTTACTGATACTTGAGTTTTTATAAAATGCGAGAAAATGATAAGTTTTTAAAGGCAATTACTCATATTGAAAATAGCACTTACACACAGACGATTTATGTCATTGACGCATCACTACATCAATGACTGTGTTCCAAAATTTACTGCCAGTAAATACTGAAAGTCTACAATTTATGTCATGTGTATTATAGATTTTCAATACTAGCAGTAAATTTTGGAACACAGTTCATATATTATCTCACTTATGCACATACATATAAATTTTCGTATAACAATTACGTTTTAATTAGACGTCTAAGTTCAATTTTAAGATCCATGTTTCTTCATGCAAACTACTAGTCTATGGATTATTATTTCGTAAGTACAAATTATACAGCTTTTATACAAATTTATACAAAGCAAATGTTGTCACGATGTGACAGCTTTAGAGCACCATATTGAACTAAGAAGTTATAAAGAAGATCCCAAATTTTTGTCGTTCTCAACATAAACTCCATTTCACAGACATATAATAATGCGTATTCTTTAATTCCAGAAAATTTTCGCATCAGCAAAAGAGAAAAAAGTAATTATTATAAAAAATTATATGATTTAGTCGGTATTACAGGCGACTTTAAGAGATCCTAAAAATTGGGAGATGCTACAGTAGACTTTATATTAAAATCTAAAAAAGTGAGAAACTTACTCATTTTTAATTCGATTTCCATTAAAAAAAAATTAATGTGAGTCTTAGCCACCCAAAATCAAACATCAATAAATAGATTTTTTAAACAATTTTCAAACATTTTTCTAAAAGATACATACTTACCAAGATATTTAACCGTTTAGGAACTTTTACGTTTTGCTGCATATTTCATTATTTATTCTAGATATATTCTGCTATACATGTAATTTACGTAATGCTTTTCTTTTATGCTAAAAGGAATAAAGCAGAAATTCAAGAGAAAACAAGAACAAAGTTTACCTCCTTGTCTGGAACATTATTGTCAAATCTATTCGAAAATTATCTCTTACAATTTTCTCAATACTTTAGTTGTAATTTGGGCATCTTTTATTTTCCTCTCCAAAAGTCATCCGAAATTCTTCCAAACTTTTTCTTCCAAAAAAATTTCCGAATTTGGTAAAAATTCTACTAAATTAGCAACACTAGATCCTAGGAATATCTGACTTTCTATGTGAAGCAAGGTCCATTTAATCTCTCCCCTCTTTTTTCGCCTAGGAGTATCCGTCTAGGAGGATCCGACCTTCTATGCGAGATTCACCCCCTATTCCTAGAGAGTCTCATAGGAAGGGAGTGGCAAATTGCATCACGTGATTCCTCTGATTGGACATGGGCAAAGCTCCACAGGCATAAAAGAGAAAATTGGTCACGTGACTTCCGTCCTGATTGGGCGTGACCATTCACATGATGCAATTTGTTACTCTCTCTTGTGTGCTCTCTATCCATCCCCTAATCCCCCCATTTATGAGATGGAAATCATAGATTACGGCCCACATTTGAAGCTATGAATACTTCGAAGCATTTTTTGATTGGTCAGTTAATAAAATTTTTTCTTCCGATTGGTCAAAAAAGTTTCGAAACATTTTTAGCACCAAGTGGACGTTTACATAGTTCGATTTACACTGAAATTATAATACATCGATGTAATGTTATGAAACTATAAAATCACAATTATTCCATTCTTCAAGAATAGCTATAATTGGTCTGTTTCATAACTTCAACGTAAATCAAGTCATATAAACATATAATCTAAATGGTAATCTAAATATATATCCTGTGTCCAAAAATTACGTTTCATTTATTAAAATTTTCATTAACAACATTTAATAAACAGGACGATTAAAACTTATTGGAAATCATTCAGAATCATGATTTAACATTTGTCAAGATCAAGGTCATTGGGAGAGAGTATCCCCTATTCGATATTATCAAAAATTATTATTAATGTCTCTTTGTTGAAAAAAAATTGATTTTATTGGCCAAAAAATCTATTATTAAAAATCTATTATTAAAAATATTTAATGTTTTTAAAAATATTTTTCAAATAAAAAGTCTCATTAAATAGTAACAACTTTTTTATTAAATTATTATACATGCTTTTAGATTCTATAAAGTTGGAGAAATATAATTATACTTTATTTTAAAAAAAAAGCACTTTATTTAAAAAAACTAGAATATTACTCTTCAAAAAAATTTTCTTAAGAATCATGGCCTAGAGAAGATAAAATGCTCATATGATTATTTTCGCGTCAAGGCAATAAATTTGCAAATACCGTTGGAACTTCGTATTTTTAATAGCTAGAGAAGCTTGACATGTTTTTGCGATAAGAACGTAATCGCCGTCAGTTACTATTATAATTTTCATTCAATATTTACACGCTACCTGGAATCTCCCCAAAATCAAAAACCTGTGATATCTTTGTACATAAAATATCCTGATTCTTTTTCAAGAAAACAAATTAAGTATTATTATAAAAGATAAATATTATAACACTTTATTGTTATACTATTATATAAATACTAAAAT
>NW_017259277.1:55498-61483 GCF_001594045.1 Atta colombica | reverse complement strand
AAAGATTTAATATTCAAATACGTGTATTTATAATTATTATATATTTTTATTAAAGTATTTTTGGACTTTTATTAAAAATTCCAAGCACTTTTATATTTTGAATTTTGAGAATTCTAATTCTTGAAAAATTTAAATTAAAATGTATGATAAATTCAAAATTAAAAATTTTCGATGCTTTGAATATAATTTTTCTAGAAGTTTCTTCAACTCTGCCTTCTCAGCACTTTGACTGAAAACTTGACATTTTGACATTTCTAAATTAAGATAATCTTTAAAACAAAATACATTCAATTTTCATTATTTTCTTTTAGAGAATCTCAAGTTTAAATATTCGAATCTTTAAATAACGATAAATTGTTTAAATAATGATAAATCGGTACTGACATTCATTTTTTATAGATCACTACCAGTGTACAAACATACGTTTCATCAAAATGGGATTTACAAATGTAAATGCAAAAGTATTATCAAATCACATGATACGTGAGATGTTATAAATAAATCGTATTCTTATCGAAATGTAAATGCATTCATCTTGTTTCTTCCTCGTCTCTTCCTCGAGAAAGCTCAAGATCTTGAATTCACGTAGGTCAGTCTGATTCTATCTGGATCGTAATATGCATCTTACATCCTGCACATCTTGAGAAAAAATGTTTTGCGCCAATAAGGATCCAAAGATTCCCAACAATAGGAAAATTACTGTTTGGCCACAATGGCTGACCGCCTTTGCAAGTAAGTATACAATTAATCAGCAAAATATTTTAATTAAAACTGCGTGAGCTTGTAACAAATAAAATTGTTTTAATGAAGCACAGCTGAATAATCTGCATCAAATTAATTCGAAATTAGATAGACATTAATATGCATACCTAATATATGTTTCATCTATCACTAGGTAAAAGCTATCATCTAATAACGAATTCGATCATTTTGCACCACTCTGCATGATGTTATATTATATGGAGTGTCCCATTGCTTTCCCTAGATAACTTACTCCTAAAACTAAATCCAATAGAGTTTAGCAAAAATATTTCAGAAAAATATACGATCTGTGAACAAGGATAAATAATAATAAAATATAACTATAACTAGAAGTTCCATACAAAGAATAAATTTCAAAAATTTGCAAATAAAGCCAAGAAACTAATATTATATGAATATGTATATAATTTTTTAAAATAAATAGACTATATACTACATACTCGATATCACTTAAATACAATATCATATAATAAGGATAATAAGGATAATCAATCAATAAACGATCAAAAACGGAATTTTTATTAAAGAAGAATTAAAATGATATAATTGGTATTAAATAATTAAATTACAAAAATATAAACACAATGGTCGCAATACATTTTGTACTCAGTCTTCATTAGTTATATAAAATTCGGAATATAAATAGTTCGTGATTTGGAATTATATATCTTTCTGAAATCGGAAAGTTAAATAGATTGGGATTATTGAAGTGCTTCGAAATACGAAATAAAAATTAATATATTTTGCGTCAAAAACATTGCAACCAAAAAAATATTTTAAAATATATAAATCAGTTGCTAAAAGCATATATATTATGTTTCTTTGTATTGTCATATTTTTTGTCGCAGCACATATTTTTGTTAATTTATTATTAATTTATTATTAATTATTAGTTAATTTTATATAAAAATAAATCATACTTCATTTTTATTCAAATTGAATTTTATTTTTATGTTTAAACATATATGATTATGTATGCATATGTATGTAATGTATATTTTTTGTATGTATATATACAAAACGCTATTGCAAAAATTAATTTCTATTAAGATGCCTTTTTATACTGATGCTCGACGCTCATTTTCATCAAAATAAGTCATGTGATAGAAACTGACGAATATCAATTTTGATCACGTGATTTATTTTAACGTTGAAAATGAGCGTCGAGCGTCAGCATGAAAAGGCACCTTTATTGCTTGCAGCAATCACTCAAGCATGGTACAATTCTAGGCGGCAGATCATGACTTATAACGGAAATAATTTTGTACAAATATATTGTGCTAAAAATAAATTTTTTTCGAACCTATTACAAACAGAAAAAAAATTTCTTTAAGTTAACTTCAATTTAACCTTGTAAGAAGTACTTTTATGGAAGTTTTTTGTTAATTGTCGGAAAGGAATTCTTTTTAAATTCAATTCGAACAAATTACACTAATTTACAAAAAAGTCAAAGAAATAAATTCTTTTCGAGTTCACAAATCAGAGAAAAACCTGAGAGAGATCATACCGATATTTTTCCTGTTACCATCGAAATCGCTCGTACAACTAGCGCCAGTACATCCATTTTCAATTTGAATATTACATCGCTACTGTACCTATCACACATTTTCTGTCGGTAAAATCATAGCATAGAGCCATAGAGAAAATCGATATTATAGAAATCCATGCTACAATTTTTTTATTCAAATACTATCAATTTTACAGAAAAACTATAAAAGATGAAAATTGTTTATTTTCTTCTCATAGAACTCTATGAATTTTTTCAGAATTTTTTATCAACTTTTTACATTTTCTCATTTTTATCAACATGAGAAAATATAATATTAAAAAATTCTAAAAAAAATGTTTTTAATTCTAGAATTCTATAAAAAGAAAATAAACAATTTTCGTCTCTTACAGTTTTCTGTAAAGTTGATAGTATTTGAGTAAAAAATTATTAAAGATCAATTTTCAGTAATTTTTAGCAATTGATATCTTGTTAACTATTGCGAAAATTACAAAATGGTACAGAATTTTTCTTCTTAGTTTAGTCCATTCTGCCGCTATGAGAAATATTTATCATTATTTTCCAAACATCTTGTATATACAAGGTGGCTCATCGAAAACAAAATAGATTGAATAACTTCTACAAAAATGATTTTTCAAAAAAACAAGTCGATTTGTATTGGAAAGGGGACATCTTTTGACGTTTAATTTTTACCCTCAACTTCAACTCCCTAAGCGTGGGTGCTAATTTCTAAGAAATTTTTTATGGGAAGGTGGATCAAATAATACATTATTAGAAAAGTCTCTCTACATTCCTACATTTGATTTTTTGAATTCGATCAATTCGTTTAGAAGATACAGAACGTTAAATCTAAAACAAACAAAATCTTCATATCTTCAAACTTTTTTCTTTATTATCTACTATTCTATTTTTTTTTTTTTTAATCAGTTCATTAATAAGTTGCAAAGGATATCTAAATATATATCGTGTAATTTATCATAATAATTGTTCGAAATATCAACTATCGATTTTCATATAATAATAGAGATTCTAACTTTTAGTAACAAGGTATGTCCAAAGTGTTGTGAATTCCGATCGTTCTATTTCACTTCTACTGTGCCTCAATTCGATTTTTTTCTTTTGTATTTTTAATATTAGTAACCTAAGAGGCTTTCTTCAATGTAATCTTTAAGCAAGACCTTATAGTACCTATG
Organism: Atta colombica; assembly: GCF_001594045.1. Classification (NCBI taxonomy): domain Eukaryota; kingdom Metazoa; phylum Arthropoda; class Insecta; order Hymenoptera; family Formicidae; genus Atta; species Atta colombica. Next base: position 58,021 of record NW_017259277.1, on the reverse strand, counting down.
CGACAAGTGAATTTCATTTTGGTTTAGATACTCGATTGCAGAAAAGGCTGAAATAATTGCATTTTTCTTTGAAAATAGTGAATGTGCAGAACAACTGAGCTATTCAATCAAGGATATGTAAATAAGCATGTCAATCGCAAATATGTTTTGCATGTAGTAGTAAAATTTAAAGAGACTAGATGCATGACCAATAAAAAAAGAAATGCTGAAAGATCTGTACGAAATCAAGCGAAAGTGGCAGCTCTCATATGCTGCGGGTCATATGCTGCGAATGAGTATGGTGAGTACAGAGCAATTGGCTGTCGTATATATAATAGTATTAGTCGAACTAATATTCAACGAATTTTGAAATATCACAAGTTCCATCCATATAAAATTAAGTTGCAGGAACTTAATGAAGATGACTTTGATTGTCGTTTGCAATTTTGTGAAGTCATAAGTGAACGACTGACGAACAAAGTTCTCTCTCTCTTTTTAGTTCTGTTTTTCCGATAAATGTTCTTTTCTTAAATGGTACAATGAATCGCCATAATTGTCATTCTTAGGCAGATTATAATCCGAGGCTATATCACCACACTCACAAACATTAAATATTAGGCATTTTTAGCAATCGCCTCATTGGATCATTTTTTCTACTTCAAAATTTGAATAAGGATATGTATTTGGAATTGCTAGAAGAATCATCCAACGCGTTAATCGATATTATCAAGAATGATGAACATCATCTCGAAAATCAATTGATATTCAACGGAGCTCTTCCGCATTATGTACAACTTGAATATTTGGATAAACGTTTCCGGGTCGTTGAACTGGAAGGAGAGAAGCTTGAATGACTTCCTTGGTCTCCCGATTTGTCGCCATTGCATTTCTTTTTGTAGGCTACTTAAAAAGTAAAATTTATGTAACACAATCATCTTCTTTAGTAGATTTATGTCAATTTCATCGACGAATGCCGTCAAGTCACCCCATAAATGCTCTAGAATGTTTCGGGCAGAATCTCCATTATTGTATGGAAGATAGTAGACAACATTTTAAACAATTATTGTTATTCGCTAAATTACACAATGGTATGTATTTAGATATGTCTTGCAAGTTGCAACTTATTAATGGACTGATTCAACAGATAATAAAGAAAAAAAATGTAAGATATGAAGATTTATTTGTTTTAGTTTTAACACTCTGTATCTTCTAAATAAATTGATCAAATTTAAAAAATTGAACGTAAGAATGTAAGGAATTGAAAGATCTTTCTAATAATGTATCATTTGATCTCTCTTCCCATTAAAATTTTTTTAGGAATTGGCACCCTCGCTTAGAGAGTTGAAGTTAAGGGTAAAAATTAAACGTCAAAAGACCCTTTCTCAATACAAATCGACTTGTTTTTTTGAAAAATCATTTTGTAGAAATTATTAAATCTGTTTCATTTTCGAGGGCTATCCTGTATATGTATATCTCAATGTAAAAAATAGACTATAGGCTATAATTATATATATTATATATATTGGGAGTACAAATTAGTTCGGTCCGTTTCTTTGTGCATTTATTTCAAAATAAAATGAATGAACAGATCAATTAAAATATTGTCCATCGCTGCCTACTACTTTTTCCCATCTCTCATACAATTTTCGAATTCCATCTCGAAAAAATGACTCGTCTTTGGAAGCGATCCAATTTTGGAACCAATTTTCGATTTCTGCGAAAGAAGTGAACCGGTGACTTGCCAAATCGTGCTGCATCCTTCGGAACAACCAGAAGGAGCAATGTCCGGAGAATATGCGATAAAACATCCCATTTGAGCGTTTCCAAATATTTTTTTAGCGACATGAGGCCGAACGTTGAAGAAGAATAACTTTATCATGTCTTTGCTTGTATTTCGGCCGTTTTTCTCGCAATACACTGCTCAAACAAATCAATTGTAGCCAATACCGATCGCCCGTAATGGAATCGCTAGGTTTCAGCAGCTCATAGTAAACAAGATCCTTTTGGTCCCACCAGATACAGAGCATGATCTTCGAACCATGAATGTTCGGCCGTGGTGTTGATGTTGAGGTCGATGGCAATGATTGATCGGGCTTAGCGTAGTATTTTTTCTTCTTGGGGTTGTCGTAGAATCCACTTCTCATCTCCAGTTACAATCCGATGCAAAAAACCTTTTCTCTGTTGTCTTTGAATCAACTATTCGCAAGTGAAAAATCGCCTTTCAACATCTCTCGGGTTTAGTTCATAAGGCACCCAATTTCCTTGTTTTTGAATCATTCCCATGACTCTCAATCATACAGAAAAGGCTTGTTGAGTTATCCCCAATGATTCTACAAGCTCCTCTTGCGTTTGACTCTGATCTTCTTCGAGTAATGCCTCTAATTCTTTGTCTTCGAATTTTTTTGGCTGTCCAGAGTGAGGCTTGTCTTCAATCTGTTGTCTGAAATCTCCATTCTTGAAACGTCGAAACTATTTCCTACATGATTTGTCAGTTAGAGCAGTGTCACCATAAATCTAAAACTTCGACAAGCATTCGATGGGCTT
>NW_017259277.1:51087-55398 GCF_001594045.1 Atta colombica | reverse complement strand
AAATTTGACTATGTCAAATTTTGGCACATTCGTAAGAAAATCATTTATACTAGTACTACCTTAAGTCATATTAGGTACAATATTTAGGTACGTATCTAGTATGCGTAGATGTTACTTTTTTTAAATCTTTACTGCATCTATATATATAAATCTATATATATATAAACAATACCACTTTTATTAAAATTAAGTAAATAATAAAAATAGTACATTGCATTTTACTTCTTAATCTGATATAATAAGAATAATATCACTTTTATAATTTGATACAATAAAAATAGTATTACTCGGTAATTTATTTACTTTAAACAAAATAATAAATAATACTTAATAAATTAAATTTTTGATAGGCGCAATGTATATGTGTATGGAGTTACCCTAAATATTTAAGAAAAAAAAGAATAAAGAGCTAGGGAAAATAAAGCGATTTAATTATTTGTCTAATATAAATCACAGAAAATCTTAGAAAATGTATTATATAAATGTATTATATAAATACGCTTAATTTATATAATTTTTGTAAAAGAAATATAAAACAGTCATTTTAATTATTTGTAAAAGTTTTATAAAATTAAAGTAACTGTTTTGTTGGTTCCACACTCTAAATTTTTGGGAGTGAAATTTCACTCCAAGAAAAGTGATAGTTGCGCCAGTTCTGGCGCAGAATTAATATTTTACTTCACTCAAGGAGTGAATTTCTTAAAAGATCAACTTTAATTATTATTAATATCTCGCTTCGTGAAGTAGAGTGACGCTTTTTTTACCAGATTTGTTCATTTTGTGTAAAAGTACATTAAATGAGATCTAATTTCATCAAAATTAAAGGGGGGAGCGAGGGGGATAAACTTAGAATAAACATTTAGAATAAAATCACTAATTGTGGATAGCTCTTTAAGAAAAAATTCATATTCAAAACAATATTGAACATTTAATAAAATATTTAATATTTATGAGTGTTCATATATTACATTATGAATGATTTTATTTCATTATGGTTTTATATGTTTGAATTAAATAGAGTAATAACAATTATTCACAATTAAATCCTATGTAATTGCGGATCAATTCACCAAATTTATTCTTTTTGTTGACGTTACTATGTCCCAAGAACAAGAATAATAAAAATGATTTGCGCATTTATATCGTAATATATATAATATAATGAAATTATAATTGATGATCAACATCTAATTCTAGGATCTAATTGTGAATCATAATGTAATTTTAATATATTCAAATTTATTTAAATTAGTGACAATTATATTATGGAAATCAATGATAATTAAACTTATAATAAAAATTAATGAAATACGCACAAACTTACGGATTTAAAATAAAATAAAAACTATTCTTATTGAAAAAAATTGTACAGAAGAATCGTAATATATATATTGTATAATAATTCGCCTAAATTTTTTTACTACTAATAAAGAAAACTTTTTACAATTTCCTGTCATAAAATGACTTACTTTTCAATTTTATAATACAGTTCTTTGTTCTTTCTAGCGTGAAAGGACAGGAGGTGATTTTCCTGCTAAGAGATTGCAGATTAAAAATTAGTTTATATTGGTTACGTATTTTATATTATTTCGCGAATTCCTAAATCAGCAACAAACTTCCATCATAAAATGATTTATTTTCCCACACTGGAACATAGTTCTCTCTTGTGTAAAAATTGCAAGGACTGACTTTTCTGCTAGAAAGTTGCAGTTAAAAAATTAAAGATTACATATTTTTGTATCAGATTTGCCAGAATCATATTCATTAATTTTAGATATAGTGCTATTTTCAATGACTTACCCAAAACTAAAAAAGTGAGTGTAGACTAATTTTGGAATTATTTTAGAGATAAGGGATAGGCTCAAAAATCAAAAGAACACTGATTTAAAACCTCATAAAGAGCTCTTAATTCTGAATCTACGAGCGATTTCCTATTGTTAATTTTAAGGGGCTGAGTGATTAAGTAGACATCCACTCAGCCCCCTACTTTTAAATTAAGATTCTTGCTAATCGGAACAAGCTCAAAATTTTTTTTTGTGGAGTTTAAAAACTCATGAATTGCTCCCAATTCTGAGCTGTGCGTTCTTTTATTTTGGCGAGAGGAGTCAACTGAACAAAGATAATCAATGATGTGTCAATAACATGTAAATCGTCTGTAAATGCTATGTATATTTTCAATATGACTAATCGTCTTTACGGTCCTTTTAAAACAAATAAATCTTTTCGGGATGGCATTATTTGTAAGACAGATTTAACAAGTTTTTCAACATTTTTGCAATAAATTTATACAATAAAGTATCGTTAATATAGTGATTAAACAATATTCGCGAACATATTTAATCTCTGACTGAGCATATAATATTGATTTTTTTTCTCTTCTTTCAGAGAGTGAAATTATTTACTCTCCGCAAAGATGGAAAATTGACTCTCGCTTGGAGATTCTTCGCTCTTTAAGAGTGAAAATTTCATTCCTACCAGAACGCAACTACCATTTTTCAAGAATGAAATTTTACTTTTAGAAATTTAAAGTGTAATGTTATCCAAAAGTAAAGTGCAATTATCTAGTGCAAAGCTATTAATTTTCGAAGAAAAATATTATGTAAAAATCACTTTTTCATAAAAAAATATTGTTGCTTATTAATAAAAGTACGAACGTTTTTAATGATATCTTATTGTATTTCATAGTTACGCTGGAATCCATTGTTACTGGTCTGGCCAACGGTTGGGCTTCCCCATATTTAGCGCAATTAACATCAGCGGAAGCAGATGTTTCTTTGAAACTCACCGATATCGAGGCATCTTGGGTCGCATCCCTTTTAAGTCTTGGACGTGTAATTGGGGGGTTTATCGGCGCATTTTGTCAAGGTAAGAGACTCTATCATATTTTGCTAGAGAAACATACATATTCATCTTCTTAAGGAGAGAGCCTGGTTTAGGAGGCCGGAAAAAAGGTGATTTTTTGTAATTTTTTTTTTTAAAAAGAATAGTAATGAGAATTTAAAAAGAATAGTAATTTTATCATTTTTAAATTTTTTGCATGTTATAATACTATTATTGAAGAATGTAATTAAATTTTGTTGTATAAAAAATATTATTAATGGCAAAAAAATTGACATTTGAATTTGCGTCTTGTCGACATTATCATTTTGTGTACAATTTCTTTAATTTTTGCTGAAACAAAAATCAAGAAATATTTTTAAATCTTATATAATTTTATTCTAAATGAACTTAAAAAATTAAACAAAATGTATATAATTTAAAATTTTATATGATTTTATTATACTTTAAAAAAAAAGTTACGATTTCTCTTTTGGTAACGTCTATTTTTTTTAGGCAAAAAAATTGTTAATGTTTTTTTTTAATTTCTTAGGTTTATTGAAGAAAATTAACATTATCTAACAAGCCTTATACATACAATTATCGATCATACAATTTATACATACAATTATCATACATACAATTATTGATCAACTACTTTATTTGTAATTGTGTACATAAAATTAAAGAAAATGCCAAATGATTTCGAGAAAAAAGCGTTTAAAGTTTTCAGTGTAAAAATTTTTCAGTAAAAAAATTGTAGCTCTTGAATACAGTGCTACAGAAGCTAATTTTTTATTTCAGGAGCATATCCCTTTTGTTTCCTCATTAAATTCATTCCAAGCAATTTGGGCCAGCCTATGAGTTGCTGAAAGCTTTCTCTACCGAATCATTGGCGCTCCTACCTGGAGGTTCACTGTGCATCATTTAGGCCCAGTATTAATTTCATTCCGACCCAGTATTAATTTCTAATTTCATTAATGATTTTTAAAACATCCTTTGCTGAAAATGCCATCGATAAAAGCGGTGATTTCGAAAATTTTTCAATGTAATTGAAGTGTTTTGGCGCCAGTTTCCAGATGGTCGAGTTAAAACGTTCATTCATGTTCTGGATATGTTCACTCAGACATCGTTAACAAATCGTTTAATTGACAGATCGGTGTAAATAAGAATCAAATGCTTCTCAATATCTCAATAATCGTCGCGCTCCCGTTATAAACACTGAATTTACTGAAAAATTTCTTCCAAAATTTGAGTAACATATTCTCGAAAAGTATTGTCGTTTTATGAAAAAAATTTTTGTTTACCCTGTAAACCAGGCCTTCCCTTAAGATACATCGAGCATAAATTTAAAAGGATTTATCGAGATAAATTTTCTTCAAATCAAATTCATTGTTTAAATTCTTTCTATTATAGATGTATCCCAACATAGATTAACTGTGTCAGAATTACCAAACATTCTGTATGTAATACATATTTATAAATCATAAATTA
>NW_017259277.1:43311-50987 GCF_001594045.1 Atta colombica | reverse complement strand
ATTCTCTTTCTATTTTTAATTTTAAAAAATTATAAATATATTAATATAATAAAAGAAAACAAATTCGATTCTTTCTGTATTTATTTCTTTTTCTTTTCTAGTCCAGTAAATTTTTCTCGATTTATCAACCATTTAACCGTTAAATTTTCTCCTGACTAAATATGAGTAACAATTTGTGATCTAAGAACAAGCCAACCACGACTCAGCAATGGTAAAAATATGAAGTAAATCTTTAAATTTTAACAATAAGAAATAAAATATTAAGAAAATACAAAATTAAAAATGTTTAGAATCACATAATACATTGATCGTCAAAACATCTTTGATGTACGAATTTTTATGTCCTCCAAGAGTTGGGAAGTAACGCGTTATTTTTGCAACATTGTTGCCGTTTCCGTTATTTTTTTGATAATAATCGTTATTTTTTGTCTGTAACTATAAATATTATAATAATAATGTATCATTACATTTTTAGTAATTATTTAGTAATTATTTAGTAATTATTTAGTAATTATTTAATAATAATTCATGGTTAATTCAACTTCTTATTATTTTATTACAATACTTTAATTTATTTTTATCTTTATATTTATATGAAAATAGGTTCTTATTATCTTATTCATTATTCTTGATTAAATAGAAGAAATATTTTGTCTAAATAGGAATTTAAATCATAAATTATAAATATTATAAAAACCAACGCTGTTCGTGTATATGAAGATCGGACAAAAATACTTTTTGACTTTAAAGTGTTATAACAGTTCAAATATAATATTTACATTAAAAAAATATGTATCTTTAAAGATGTAGAATTTATTTAGCTACAAAATTTTCTTTGGTTTAATTTTTTTATGTAACGAGAAAAAAGTTATATTTGTTTAAAACCTATGAGGAATTTTGTTACAACCGATATTTGTAATAATAGAGGAGAATAATTGTACCAAGAAGATCATTGGAGATTTCTTTTCATTTTTGCACTAAAAGATCGTTTTTACATAAAACTGAAAATAAGAGATAAAATCACCTTAATCAATGGCCTTGATCTTGACAAATATTATTTAAGGCATGATCCTGAACAACATTCATACATACAAGAGGTTGTAGTCGTCGGACACCTTGGGTAATGTACTAATGAGCGGTTTGTAACTTTCAAACTTTGTAACTCGAAAAGTAGTAACTTAATAAAAAGTAATTTAATTAAAATGAATTTATTAGCAGCATATTTATTAGTAGCATTTTGAAAAGCTCTTGACTCAGCTATTAGATTCTGGAATTAAAATTAGAATGTCCCATTTAAAAAAATCGATAATCTGACATTGGCGATGCTATACCCAAGATCAAACTGATAAGATCAATAAATAGATCTTTTTGACGTCTGCTTAAGTTAGTAGAAGATCTATCATATCATAAAGCGGCCCCTCTCTCCCTTTTATTATATTAATAACTACTAATTGAAAAAAAAAATATTCATGCCTGTTTCCACCAATTAATTTTAATCTTGGTTTAGACTTACTTTGATAATTATTTACTTTAGGGGAGGCTTTTCCTTTGACCTTAATCTTAACATAGGTGTATAAGCTTAAATCCGCTGTTTTTTAGTCAGAAAAACACATTTTTTTTTCCTAGAAAGCAAAAACAAATTTATTCAAAGTACTTGCCCTCGCTAACTATACATTTTTCCCATCTTTCGGGCAATTTGTGTATACCACGCCAAAAAAATTCCTCATCTTTCGAGGCAAACCACTCATCAAGCCATTTTCGGACGTCTTCGTAAGAATCGAAATGCCGCTCAGCGAGCGCGTGGCCCATCGACGAAATCAGGTGATAATCAGAAGGTGCCAGATCTGGTGAGTAAGCGGGATGGGGTAGCACTTCCCAGTTGAGTGTCTTCAAGTAGTTTTGGACCATTGTTGATGTGTGCGATGGTGCGTTGTCGTGGAGGAAAATCAGCTTGTCATGTCTTTTTCGATAATGCGGCCTTTTTTCACGCAAAGCACGATACAATTTGATTAATTATTGGTGGTAACGGTGAGCATTAACAATTTCACCAGGTTTTAACAGCTCGTAGTAGATGACACCCTCCTGATCCCACCAAACGCACAGCATCGTCTTCCATCCGAAACGATTTGATTTTGAGGAAGATGTTGATAATTGGGCAGGATCAACCCAAGATTTCTTGCGTTTAGGATTCTAAAAATAAATCCACTTTTCATCGCCTGTCACAATCCGATGCAGGAACGACTTTCTTTTTTGTCTGGCAAGCAAAATTTGGCATGTGTTTTGGCGTCGCTCCATCTGCCTATCGTTCTGTTCATGCGGCACTCATTTTCCGATCTTTTGAACCTTCCCCATGGAGCCGCATGGAAATGGCTGCTTGAGAAACACCCAATTGCTCGGCAAGCATTTTTTGCGATTGGGTATCGTCCTCGTCCAAAAGAGTCTGCAATTGACAGTCCTCAACCTTCCTGGGCCGATTTTCACGCTTCTTGTCACTCAGATCAAAATTGTCGTCATTGAACCGGCGAAACCAATCTCTGCATGTTGTTTCCGATAAAGCATTGTCGCCATAGGTCTCCACAAGCATTCGATGAGATTCGGCAGCCGATTTCTTCAAATTGAAACAGAAAAGCAAAGTTTCCCGCATATGCTTTTTTTTTAGCAAAAAACTTAGCAAAAAGACATGATTACGAAAGAACAAATGTATGTTGTATGAAATTGCTGATGATGTGCACTGGTTAATGTTGACAGACGTCAAATACATTAAAAAAAGTGTATTGTGTGCCCAGGGTAGCTTTGTACGCTCACTAATGCCACCTATGAGCAAACAGCGGATTTAAGCTTATACACCTGGCTTGTATCCTATATTGTCACTCTCTGAGTGACTTCCAACAGGTTTTAGCTCGTTATTCATTAAAAAATTATTAACAATCAAAGTTCATAATTATTTTCCCGCTTTGAATGAGGAAAATCGGATGATTCTAGCAAAGACCTGGACCGAAAAGTTTTTTCGGTTCGATTTCGATTTCGATTTAATAAAATAAATGTTCCGATTTCAGTTTCAGTTTTTTTTTTCAATAAAAAACCCGAAACTGTAAAAATTATGATTTTTTTTTCGGTTCTACTTACTTGCTTTCTTCTATTTATTCTTTAAATTTATTTTATTAAGAAGAGAAAGGGGAAGGAGGAGAAGAAAGAAAGAAAGAGAGAGAGAGAAAGAGAGAGAGAGAGAGAGAGAGAGAGAGAGAGAGTGAGCACATTCATCCGATCAATCTAGAGAGCTTAACCGAAGAAAGGAGTCAACTGATTACACTAAACAAAAATTATGTAAATATTATTTTAAACGCATTTCTCTCGATTTTTATAACTTATTTTATTCTCTCTCTCTCTCTCTCTCTCTCTCTCTCTCTCTCTCTCTCTCTCTCACACACACACACACACACACACACACACACACACACACACACACTTAATTACAAAAAGTCTACATATGTTGTATTCTTGAATTTCATGACTTAAATTCTTACAACATGTTGGTAAGGAAAATCTAAATTTAAAAAATGCTAATATCTTAAAAAACGTTTACATTATATAAATATATCTCGCAACCCCGCCAGATTTCTTACATCATATGAGATGTTAGAGATATTTACATTGCAGTTGTTAGGAGAGCTGGCAACTGTGATACTGAATTGAACATTGGTGATTTGGACGAGCAGAACAAAAATTAAAAACAAGAATAAAAATCAAAAATTAAGAATCAAAAAGAAAATTGATAAAAAAACGTAAAATTTTATCAGCTCGATTACGATATTGTAAACTTTACAAAATTTGGGTACTTTTCGATTTGGGTTCACTAAAAAAAAGGTTTCGAAACGGTTTTCGATTCTAATTTTGGTTCGGTCCGGGTTCCTGGATTCTAGACAGGGTGAAAGATATAGGATGGATCAATTAGGAAAGTGTAACTGTCTACGCAAAGTGAGATCCATTCCCCTTCCTTGCGTAGGAATGTTCGATTTTCCATGCGAAGCTATGTAAGTCCACCCCACCTTCTCCTTGCCTAGGGACATGATTTTCCACGCCAAGCAAGGTCCATGGATTCCGTTCCCGTCCACCGAAGGAGAAGCATCTCTGCTCAAGATACAAATCGTATGACGAATGAATACCTGTCTGAACGGAATTCATTTTGTCACTTCTTTCTCTATCTCTTTTGCATAAAGAAATTTACGGTTACGTCTTTTTTTATACCTGTGAATGCTCTAAGAAAATCTTCAATATTTTTTCATTTGGACTATTACACATGGCGTTGAGACTTTTGAAAGCCTGGCTATTTAAAAAATTTTATTAACCACTCCGACCAAAAGATCAGCGAGAATCCTGTGTGTTCTCTTTTGCCAAAGAACTGTTTAACACTATTTTATACTATCTTTTACTTTGCTGATTTAACACTAATCAAATGATCACTCTTCTTATATTAATTCCATTTTGTAAAATTACTTCTCTGATTTTGTAAAATTACTTCTATTACTTTAAAATTTACATTACTTTAAAATTTTTTCTTATTAATTCAGATTGCTTTATTGGTGTTTAAATAAAAACCTTAATACTTGTGAACATTTGTACTAAATTATGTCCATGTATCACTCAATCTCTGAATTAATTGATCCATGATATAAATTACATGAAACGTCTTCATTTATTATAAATTGTTATAATAATGGATTGTTATAACGACTTATGATGATTGAAAACAATGGATTGTTGTAGCAACTTACGATGAATGAAGACGTTTCATTCATGTAATTTACATCATTCCACTTTTTCGATTTTATTTATCTCCATTTCGCCTAGAACAGAATATCAAGTCTGAGAAATATAGAATTATCGAACTCGAGCTTAAGTTAAAAACATTTTATGAACATCTACTAACAATAAGCATCAAGATCCATTTTAATCGAAAATTCTCTTATAATTTGTATTTATAAAGTTCGTTATCGTATTCATTACATATATGATTAAATATAAATATATGATAAATGTACATGATTATAAACAATTTTATTATTTTTTTGATAAAACCTAATAATCCAATATTATTACTCAATAATTAAAATTTAAAATTGTATATAGGCTACAAGTAAACGCTGGACGTCAAGTGCTAAATTGATATTTAATATTTTAAACAACAATCAAGATTAATAACTATTTTTCTCCTATTCTTTTATTCTAATTTGTCACAATTTATTGCTATAATATGAAGATGATTACAATCGAATGGGAACTTAAGAACTATTACAACAAATGTGATATCGACTCACTAGAAATGGCAAACATTCTTAATAAACGCAATAAATAAATAAAATATTTATCTTAAGATTGCAATGATCGATATTGGACGATTATTTATTACGAATTTATTACGAATGATCAATACTGGACAATAAGCTGTCAAACGAAGAGAAAAATAGTTCGGAATTTTGTAACTCATAATCTATAATTTAAATTTTATTGTTAATCGACTTGGCGTAGCAAACTTTTTTTATTATTAACTATATTTTGTTACACTCAGAGCCTGTGAATGAAGAAGGTTGAAATGTGTATCTTTTATATATTCTTATCTATGTTTTAAATATTAAATATCAACTTAGCGACATCCAGTTTACTCCTAGCTTATATTTTAAAATCTAATAAATAATCATAATTTTATTCCATATTTTTATTTTATAAATAATGTGGTACAATGTCTCCTTCTACTGTTATAAATGTTCTGGAGTTGGAATGATTGTAACAAAATTCCTCATAGTCTAATAAATATAATTTTTTCCATAATTATATTACAAAATTAAATAAAAAAAATTTTGTAGCTAATAAATTTTGTTTCGTTTCTAAAGATACATATCTTTTTAACGTAAAAATTATATTTTAATTGTTATAAAATTTTAAAGTTAAAATGTGTTATTTTCGTCCCTAATCTCGTCTATCAATTTTTAACTTTAAAATACATTTTGTTTCGTTTTAGAATATTTTTTCATTTTCAAAAAATAACAATATAAAAATAATTCTTTTCCCATATATTATAATTTATGGGAAAAAGATATTTTACTTCAATTAATACTACATTATGTAGAAAGTAAGTGCTTTTGTACTTATATAATACAATCACGTTATACTAAATCATAAAAATAATATGAAATTGACAAAATACAATATGGCAGAAAAATTATAAGGGGATATCGCATTCGGATTTTGTCAGCAGGATTAATCTTCCTGCCATACTGTATTTTATCAATTTCATATTGCTTTTTAATTTTTTTAATGTAATCCGATTATATCACATAAATATGGAAACACGTACTTTCCATAAAATATAATAGAAAAAATAAAATATTTTTTCTACATGTTACATAAAAGAGTTATTTTCAAATTGCTATATCTCGAAAATAAAAAAATCATACGAAACAAAATGCATTTTTAAGTTAAAAATCGATCTTTTCATGTATAATGAAATTTAGAAAAAAATTACTACCTGTTACAATACCATAAAGATTTCTTAAAATTGTTGTTTTTTTTCTTATAATGGAACAATTTGATAAACGAAATTATATTCAGCACGTATCTTCGTTCAAACAATGTTGCCAATTCGTAGACTAATGTTATTAAGGTTCTACTAATAATTCTACTACTATTGCGTGCTATTTTTTAAGAGATCTTTAAGATTTCTTTTTTTAAATGAGTGAATATTTTTCAAATAATTTTTTGAATTTTTTTATTGTTGTTGAAAAATGAAATTTTTTATTTTTTTTAATAGAAAATATAAATAATATTTGACATGTTACAAATCCATTTTCCTTCTGCATCATATACAGAGTTCATCGCTATGATTCTGGGTTTCCATTAATCTGAAATAAAAAAATAAGACTTCATTTTAATCAGGATACTTGTAAATTTGAATTAGAATTATTAATTTCGTCTAATAAATAAATAAATAAATAAATGATATTTGTTTTAAAAAAAGTTTAATTTTTCCTTTTTTTAAAAATGGTTTCAAACTCCAAAAAAAAAAATAAAAAATTAAGTTATCAAGTAATTCTAATTCCGACGATAAAAGAATGTGCATTTTATAAATCCTTAAAATTTGAAGTTAATCGATTCAAAGGTTTTTTTTGATCGCAGTCACCATTTCTGAAAAAATCATTTCGAGAAAATTGCCTTTAAAGTTTGATATTTTTATACAGATAACAAAAGAATTTTGTAACTTTATTCGTAAATTCCGACATTTCCAGGATCATAAAGTAGACTTAACAAAAAAGAATGTAGCAAGGAATGTGGAAAAAAAGGGCACTGCCAATAATAAGAAAGTCCTTCTAGCGAGCGTCGACGGTCGCGCTTAGGTAACGCGCTCACAGTTGCGCAGAATAACTATTATAATTTCGTTGATATTCCCAATTTTTGCATAAAACTTTACAGAAATATTCTACAAACTATAAGGATTTAAAAAATGTAAAAAAGATCAATTTTTTTACTTGACAAAATAGAATACCCCATTAAATATTAAACAATATGTAATTTTAAAATATAACATTATACAAAAAAGTAACGGATCGTTCTAAGTAACTAGTAACGTGTTAATTTTCCAACTTCAACAATCTCTTATATATACATATATATATATATATATA
>NW_017259277.1:40197-43233 GCF_001594045.1 Atta colombica | reverse complement strand
ATATATTAGAATGTCTCATTTTAATAAATAATGCATTAAGCTTTCTCGAAAACTATGATAGATACGGAAAAATATTTCAAAAGTTGTATATACATCAAATACGATAAAGACCGTCAAAATCGGTCAAATTTTGGATGTTACAATTAATACATTATATATTCTTTTATTATTGTAAGTCAATTTATTCCAGATATAATTGTAGATATAACATTCAGTTTCAACAATCATTAATCATTCTGAAATGCTAATAATCCCCCCTAAATTAAATTAGGAAGAAAGAAAGAAAGTAAGAAATTTATTGCGAAAAATATTACCTTAGCCAGGACTTAATGAACCTCTCAACTATCCGGGAAGAATAAATATTACCTTAGCTAGCTTGATCACTTTTTGCAACTGATATGTATAGAGAGAACGCGTTGTATGGCGGCATATGTACAAACATATTAAGAATTTTAAGCAAAAGTTGTATAGTTCAGAGGAAGACAGAATAAGATCAGCTCGAAGTCATTTTGAATTTTTTAAATGGAACTTCCCATTTTTCATTTCATATTCTTGTAGCTTATTTCAAGAATTTTTCAAAACACCACAATAAAATTCTTTTTCATTAAGAACTTTTTAAGTTATAAGGCTTAAAAATTATCGTACCATCAGTGTTAGCATTACTCAAGTGTCCAATTGATGGCTAAAAACTCTTGAATATTGTTCAGGATCATGATCTGAATAACGATTCTTAAAAAAAATCTTTAAAAAAGGCTATTGAAGGTTGTTTCTCTTATTTTTATTTACGTAAAAAACAACACACCTTGATGAAGTGAACGGCAAGGTTTACGAAACGTGAGCATTTACAATGAATCACGACACGACGATAACCCGCAAACCTTTTGGCACCTCTGAAAATTTTATTATAGTGTTTTGAAAAGTTCTTGAAGTAAGCTATGATAATATTGTATAATAAAAAAATGGGAGGTTTTGTTTTAAAAATTCGAAATGATCTTAACCCGACCTTAACAATGCTACTCAAATTAAAAAATGATACCTTCTTATATTCCCCTCCGAATCATATAACTTATGCTTCAAACATTTTTCTATGTTTATCATAATTCTTGCGAGAAATCTAATGCATTATTTAAAATGGGACACCCTCCTATATAATATTGAAAAATAAAATCCTTCTTAAAGTTCCAATCTACTTTTGAAACCATGCAATTATAGATATTCTAATATTCTAATATTCTTGAAACTTTAAAACTATGAGTAAGATTTTAATATTTTTGAAATAGTTAGATTTTTACTCTTAAAATTCTTGAGTCCTTTTCTAAATTTCTTGAGATATATTTATATCTTTCTATTTCAGTCTAAAGAAGCATCTTTCTTTCCTTAATCATACAGAATGATTTTTCTGCGTATGTATAAACGTAAGCTTATGTGTAAACAAAAATTAGAAGACAATGTATCTCATCTTTAAAGAGACCAAATCGCTCTGTTCTGAGTTGTGGCGATCTTGTTCTCAGGATGACATGTCTCTAATACGTGCCACGACACAATCCTTCAGAGTACATCGGACTAAAGAAAGTGCTGCTGTTATCGAGTTTGCCGTTACTCTCTAGTTGGATTCTCAACATCTGCGCCACATCGGTCATGTGGCTGTACCTTTCCAGATTCTGCTCCGGAGTCGGATCGGGCATTATGTGGCCCGCGATATCCTTATACCTTGGCGAGATTGCTAGTCCTGCTATTCGAGGCTCTCTGGTAATTTAGTTAACGGAATACTTTCATATAAAGTTCCTTTTTTTACACGATTTTTTTATGTATCTCTCATTCTTTATTCAATCTCAAAATATGTAATTATATAATTCTTCTCTACTCATGTTATATTTCTACATCCAATAAGTATGTATCAGTATTTAATTTTTCCATCACTATTTCTCATTCTTTTTTTTTATCATAGAATACAATAGCGATGTAAAAATGATTGAAATTCTAAAAAAATATTCTAAAAAACACTTCACATTTAAAAATAAAATATATTATTATAATTATATATAATCATATATAATAAAAATTATATTTTATTTGTAAAATATTATAATTTAACATTAAATATTATAAACATTAAATACGATAAACATTAAATACGAAGAACGGCAAGAACGGTCAAATTTGAGATTTTACAATTAATACATTATGTATTCTTTTTATTAAATTTATTCCAGATATAATTGCGAGCCGATAACGATATGGTTTCAACACAATCATTCTGAAATGCTAATAATCCTCCCTAAATTAAATTAAAAAGAAAAAAAGAAAGTAAGAAATTTATTATCTCAGCCAGAATTCGAACCTCTCAACTTTCTGGGAAGAGTGTCGACCACTGAGGCTTCGGAAATATTTTTCGCAATAACTGACTCTTGGTTCTTTATCGTATTTGATGTATACCGTCGTGCTTAAAATTCTTAATATATTTGTATACATACGCGGCCATACAACGCATTCTCTCTATACATATCAGTTATTCTCTCAGTGATCGAGCTAGCTAAAACACTCTTCCCGGAAAGTTACAGGTTCACAGGTTCGAATCCTGACTGAGGTAATATTTTTCGCAATAAATTTCTTACTTTCTTTCTTTCTTTTTAATTTAATTTAGAGGGGATTATTAGAGTTTCAGAATAATTGTGTTGAAAACGAACGTTATCGGCTCGCAATTGCATCTGGAATAAATTGATTTAATAAAAAGAATATATAATGTATTAATTGTATATAACATCCAAAATTCGGCGTTCTTTATCATATTTGATGTATTCACATATATGGTCGTGCTTAAAATTCTTAATATATATTATAAACATTATATAATTAAGCTATCTAGCAAGTAACAAATAATCGTAATATATTAATATTAATGAAATATACTTCCATTTAAGGATATGTCAAATTGACGTCACTAGTAATATCAAAAAAGATGGTCATCTCCCTCGAAGATTAACTTAAATTAATTTGATAAGCCATTAATTTTAATTGATTAAAATGTTGGTTTTT
>NW_017259277.1:39399-40097 GCF_001594045.1 Atta colombica | reverse complement strand
TATATATATGGTAAAACTAGAAAAGGACAGCAACCATCGATGATCTTGATTTTGATATGTATGTTCACCCTTCAATAGGTTCTAGTCGCTCTTTATTTATTAAAAAGTTAATAACAAAAAAATTTGAAAAAAATATTTTATTTCTGTTACTATATATATATATAAAATACTAAAAACTATTCTGTAACTTTCCTTCCTTACGTAATGAAGCGAAGCTTCTTTCATCTCACTTCCTTTCCTGTTTTAGGGCCACATCACTTCCACACGACGATTCTCATCTCACCTTCTCCCTCCCCCCCCTACTTAAGAACGCATGACTTCCATGCAAAGCGACTCCCACCCATTTCCCTTCCCGCCAAGGAGGGTTCGACTTTCGCGAAGCAACTTGGCAAAATGAGGAACTTGCTTCGCATGGAAAGCGTGTGTCCATTGACAGGGAGGAGGTGAGATAAAAATAGCTTCGCGTAGAAATCATGCGTCCCTCAGCAAGGGGGAGTGGTGGAAGTCGCTTCGCATGGAAATCGCGCGTTCCTAAGGAAAGAGGGATGAGAGTTGCTTCGCGTGGAAAGTATATTTTAAAGCGATAAAATTTTTGTTTTATATATAGTAGAAAAGAGAACTTTTTTGTTAATATTATATTTGTTAATATTATATTTTGGTAATTATTTAATGAATGACGAGTGACGGCTAAAACCTGT
>NW_017259277.1:31384-39299 GCF_001594045.1 Atta colombica | reverse complement strand
TGTGTGTGTGTGTGTGTGTGTGTGTGTGTGTGTGTATATATATATATATATATATATATATATATATTTTACAATAAGATTATGTTCATTTGTGTTTATGTTGTATTATTTTCAGATGCAAATTTCGCTATTAATTGTGCTAGTAATTTTGTTCTCAGTGTTAACTTTGTGATCAATTATTGTTATAATTAGTATATCAGGTGTACAAGTATGAAATGACAATTTGAGAAGATGACGCAATGCAGTGTGAAGTACAAAGATTTAACATTATACGCTATTTTATTGTACCATCAACAAGTGTCAAACGCGCAAAGTGATTTGATTGAAAGGTGTTTGCATAGTATTATGTTGCTATGTTTAATATGACGAAATTTGTACCAAATAAGGAGCATTCGCGGACAGTATTAATTTTTTGTTTTCATTTGAAGAAAACTGTGAATCATACCGATTATTTGGAGAAGCTTATGGTGAACATGCTCCATCGCAAAAAACGTATGAACGATGATTTCAGTGTTTCAAAATTGGAGATTTCGATGGTGCAGACAAGGAAACGGAAAACCGCCCAAAAAGTATGAAGACGTGGAATTGCAAGCATTGCTGGATGAAGATGATTCACAAACACAAAAACAACTCGCAGGGAAATTGAGCGTTAGTCAACAAGCTGTTTCCAATCGCCTACGAAAAATGGGAAAGATTCAGAAAGATGGGTGCCACATGAATTGAACGAGAGACAGATGGAGAGATGCAAAAACACATGTGAAAGTTTACTCGAACGATACAGAAGAAAGTCATTCTTGCA
Organism: Atta colombica; assembly: GCF_001594045.1. NCBI lineage: Eukaryota > Metazoa > Arthropoda > Insecta > Hymenoptera > Formicidae > Atta > Atta colombica. Next base: position 38,500 of record NW_017259277.1, on the reverse strand, counting down.
TCATATCGTTATTGGGGATGAAAAGTGGATTTTTTTTTAGAATCCCAACTGCAAAAAATCATGGGCGCACCCAAGTGCAAAAAATCAGGCGCACCATCCACATCGACCGCAAGACTGAATCGCTTTGGCAGGAAGACGATGCTCTGTGTTTGGTGGAACCAGAAGTGTGGTCTATTATTGCTATTGAAGCCTGGCAAAACGGTTAATACCAAACGCTATCAACAACAATTAATCAATTTGAACCGTTCGCTGCTTAGAAAACGACTAGAATACCAAAAGAGGCAACACAAGGTCATTTTTCTCCATGACAATGCTCCATCACATACGGCAAAACCAGTTCGGGACACGTTGGAAGCACTCAGCTGGGAAGTTCTATCCCATGCGGCTTACTCACCAGACTTGGCGCCTTCCGATTACCACTTGTTTGCATCGATGGGTCACACGCTTTGGTTCGTACGAAGATGTGAAAAAATGACTCGATGAAAAGTTCGCGGTAAAAGGGGAAGATTTTTATTGGCGTGGTATCCACAAATTGCTCGAAAGGTGGGAAAAATAACTATGTAACTAACAATGGAGCACTTTGAATAAATCTCTTTTTATCATTTTTCCGAATTTAACGTGTTTTTTTTTTTAAGAAAAAATCGTCATTTCATACTTGTACACCCGGTAAATATGAAAAAGAAGTAATTGCGAGTAATTTTTTGTATGATTTCAAACTAAGCTCTAAAGAAGAAACGAGTCGAAAAATTAATAAAACATTTGACCAAGGAACAAATAGATAGTACAACGATAGTCTAAAAAATTTTATAACGAAAATGAGATCCTTAAAAATAAAGAGGATCGCTTAACAAAAGTTTCAGATAGAAATTTAATTCAGCTTAATCTAAACTTTTCCGAGCTATTCCGAAATGTCCATCTCAAACCAAAATCAATCATAATCAAGTTTGTAATTTTTTTCGATCAATGTATCAATTCCAAGTTACATCCGATTGAATCCGTAGTACAACTAAAAATTTCAATTCATGCGTCCTCTCCAATTCCAATCCTAATGAATACCGATCCGATACCAATCCGAAACAGTCATTCAATTCTTCTCAATCCATTAATTCAATCCGGATGAATCCGAAACTTATTCTGACAATCTTTTCAATTCTCTCACTCTATGCATCTAATCCATATGAATCCAAGACAAAATTTTCAATCTTTTATAATCCGTACGATTTTTCGAAATATCAATTGGAATTCGACAATAATTGGAGACAAACTTTCTAACATTTTCAACCCGTGCATTAATCCGAATGAATCCAATCTGAAATAGCATTCAGTCCTTCTCAATCCGTGAGTTCAATCCGAATGAATCCAAAGCCTATAATTCTTTCTATCCTCAATTCGTAAGAAGGATTAGAAAAAATAGAGATCGATAACATGTAAATCGCTTTATTCCCAGATAGCACAGTAACGTTTTAAAAATATATTAAAACATACATGTTGGACGTTTTTTTGGACATATTAAAAACATCCGAATTAGATCCATGGACATTTTAAAAACATTTTAAAAACATCCAGTGTTACCATTTTGGATTTCTTAAAAACGTTCATTTTAGGACGCAATGGGCTAAAACTAGATTAAATTAATATATTAAATAAATTTTAGACTACAATTAAAACAAAATGATTCTTATATGAGTATTATTATTGATTAATATCTTATTTCTGAATACACATCATAAAATTATGATAAAAAAAAACATTTTTCCCTGAATTCGGGAATTAATTTTATGGTGCTTTGAAATGATCACTCATCGGTTTGCGTATCACTATTCTTGACTTCTGGAATCGTACGAAAATCGCTACACTTCGATGATCCACGAATACTTATATATAATCACGGATATATAGTTATGATACATCTGTTTAATATCCTGATAGAATTTGTGCAGTTCAACTGAACATCCAGTCAGTTACTGTCTAATATTTAATCTTAATGTTATAACGATTATTTTCAGATTAGAAAATCATACGCTGTACTTTCACAATACCAATTATCATGTATATCTTTGACTAGAGATCTCTCTCCTGCCGATAATAGTACGTCATATTGATATGTATGAGTTATGTACCATGATATACCTAACTTGCATAAATAGTATAAATAGTATAAATAAGTAGTATAAATAGCAGTAGATTTTTCGTTAAAAATTTTCAACACAGCACAGATGTCCTAGGGACGTCCATGGGACGTTCAAAAGACATTCATACATATTAACAAAAGTGAAACTCCTTGCGATCTTAAAAAAATTTTCACGTCAAGTCAGCGAAAGCAACACATCGCGAGCAGATTTAGAAAATTACATGAATGAATATTTTTTAAATGTCCAAATGTGAACATTTTTTACTTTGTATAATGTACGTTTTTAAAACATTCGTACTTGATTCGGACTAAATAAAAACCAGATTTGAATCCAATGAATTGTGTGAGTTGTCTGGGTTGTTATTATTTTTAGCTTAATTAACAAATACCAACGTGTAATTCGTTTCTGTCTGATCTACTTTTATCAAATATTAAGTTACAATAAACAAATAGAGATCGACAAATAAATCGTTTTGTCATTAATTATCATATTCTAGCTTAGTTAATAAATATGTAATTTCATTTCCATCTGATCTTCTTTATTAAATATTATAAACAAATAGATATTGATGACGAAAAATCGTTATGTTATTTTTTAGCTATTACAATAATAAATAACGTAATTGCGTGCGTACGTACGTGTGTTTGTACTGACGTTAATTTCATTTTCGTCTAACCTTCTAAATATTAATAATCAAAGTAGTAGGAATATGAAATTAAGAATAGTTACTGTAAATTATAGATAGCATTGACGCTGATTTTAATAACAAGTGTGCAATTAATGGCGTTTTTTTGTTATACAATCAGAAGAAATCACGGCTGAGACAGTTTTCGTCTTCTGATTCCTAAAGGGTCCTCTGCATAGAAGTCGTAGACGGACGTAGAGTCTTAAGTTGTAGGAAACAATCAAATATAAGGAGAATACTCGATTAGAATTGGTCAGTTTCAGTAGAGGATCCTTAAAGATGATAGCCTTAGCTGTGATCGCTTCTGGTTGGATAACGAAAAAACGCTCTAGCTCAGCGTTAGTATTATTAGACTATCGTTCTAGAGATCGTAGGTGATAGATCCAAATCTTACTGAAGGCGCAGAAATGCGTTTTTTTTAAAATAAATTGTAATTAATAAAATAGAATATGCGAAACAGTAAATACAAATTAAATTTAAAAAATAAAAAATTATAATAACTGTGTAAAAATAAAACAGAATAATGTAAATAACACTCGATATTTGCACAGCAAAACAAAATAAATAAAAAAGAGACGACCAATAATGAGCATATTAAGATGTAATTAATTATTGTTTAATACATTAAACATGTATCAAAAAAGTTCCATATAATATAATTATAATACAATATGTATTTCGACTCACAAAATCTTCTTCAGTTTTAATTAATTATCATTTTGTACGTAATATTATATATCGAAAGAAATCTATATCATAGTTCATCAACAGTCATATCCGATAGTAACAGCATGTCCGCAATGATGTCAAGATTTAAAAATTATATATAAAATGTAATATATTTACAAGAATTAATGTTAATGCAAGATTATTGTTACAGTAAAAAAAAGAAATTGATGTGAATAATAAATCAAACAATATAATACATTGACGTGATGCATTGCAAAAATTAATAAAAGTTAAATTTATAAAATGTATATCTATATATTATATGAATTTATAATTTAGTAAAGCTAATTTATAATTTAGTAAATCTAATTTAGTAAAATTAATACGAATAAATACCTTTGATGTAAAAAATCAAAATTTCTTCAATCAAAAAATAAAGTGTTTCTGGCGTAAAAAGTCGATTGAAATTAGAGACAATGTGAAAAATATAATAAAAAATAAAATAATGTATTGTCTCTTCGATATTATGACATAATGAACTCAAAAATTCCAAATATTATTCAAGCAATTCAATGATTAACTGCAATTAGCTATTATCATGCGACAATTTTTTCCAAGCTACATTATAACTATGAACAGGATGATAATCGTTTTTATGTTATCAGCATTTGTTAGAGAGGGCGAAATACAAATTTATATTATGTTTTGTTTTTACCATAATATTATATTTTTAACTTTGATAATGATCCGATCATGATTGAAATGTCTGTTTGTTTATTGCTAGCACATTTAAATCAACTAAAGAATTGTTTCTTTTACTTAATGTTCAAACTTCTATATTAACAATGTTTAATTTTATAAAATAATTTTTGGCTCGTAACCTTTTTCTTTATTGTTTTTTATAATATCTTAATTTGCTCGTTATTGGTCGTCTCCAAATTTAATAAAAAAAACAAGCAATTATTTTTTTTATTAAAGTATTATATCGGAATCTATTCCCCGATTTCGGTTTACATCAGATTCTATTAAATTATAATCTTTCCGTCAACTTCGATTTAGGCCGGATTCAGTCGGATAAGATTCTTATTTTTCGGATTCGCTCGGAATACAACTGATTCATTCGGAAAAAGATTTAAATAAAATGGATAGAAATTTTCCTATCTGAATCTTTCTGAAATTTTCATCAGTGAGAATAGCCTGCATTGACATTTTAACGGCAATGATTGAAACAGAGCCATTAAAAATCAAAAGAAATCAAATCAATCAATTATTCGTTATCTGATCCAAGTTAGAAAAATAAAAAAGCGATGTTATTTTTGGTAGAGTTCGATCGAAATTTTTACCGAAACTGAAAACGAACATTCATTACGTGTCAATTTCGACTAAAACCATATAGCTCTTCTTCATAAATATTATTTTTAATATTATTATTGTATAATGTAATTATTATTTCAATAATTAAATTATAATTATTATTTCGATAATTAAATTATGATAATTAATTTATGAAGAAGAAGTATTTACTGTTCTTTGGCCAAAATTATTATTTTAAAATTGACACAACTGAAATTTCAATTTTCAATTTCGGCCGAACTTTAATTATTTCAATAAATTATGATATTTATAAAGAAAATATATATGATAATATATATATGATAACATATATGTTTAAACATATGATCTTTATAGGATTTTTCTCATTTTTTTAATTTTGATTTCAGTTTTAATTGATATACAGCTGAGTGTTTCAGTTCGGCCAAAGTTTCGGTCGGACTCTCTAATTTTTGCATCAACTTAATAATTTAAAAAGAACATTAATATACTTAACTCTGTTGTTTCACATACATTCAGTATGTGAGTATATCTCAAGATACTTCTATTTTATCCATCAATATAATTATATTTTTTGAAAAAGCAAACATTATAACTTATAATTTTTTTCTTAATGTTGATAAGTTCCTCTTTTTAAATCGATACTTATTTTTATTTTTTTATTTCTTTTCGTACATCGTCTTTTGTACAAATACAAATTTCAAAACAAAATGCTGTTTTTAAAATTTTTCTATAAAACACTCTTATTATTTTTTTTTATCATAACTTTTAATATTATTATCAAATCTTTTTTACAAATTTGGATTCTATACAATTTGACATTTTTGATGAAAGAAAAAATTAATTAAAATTTGTAACAAATTGTTCAAATTTGTAACAAACAAAAAAAATTGTTCAAATTTGTAACAAACAAAAAAAAAGAAGTCTCGAGTCTAGATATATAAATTGAAAATGTTTTTCAAAATTGTAGTTAAAGTTAATTAAATATTTTTATTAATGATCCATTTGCTGAATAATATTGCAAAAGCTTGTCATCATAATACATGATTACATCTTCAGATATCCTTGATAGTGAACGCAGCATCGATGGGTATGTTTTTGGGCAATGTGATGGGTCCTTATCTGTCTATGGAGATGTTCTGTTATGTGAGCATTGTACCGAATATCCTCTTCATGGTCCTCTTCAGCCTAATACCTGAGTCACCCTATCATTATGCTCTTCATGGCAATATCGACGAAGCTGAGGCATCTCTCAAGTGGTTTCAACGAGAGACTAATGTCAAGACTGAAATACAAGAACTTCAGGACTTTGTTGACGGCGCAAACACCAGCATTTTAACAAAACTCAAGGACTTTCTATTACCAGGTATCTGAAAACATAGAAGAAAAAACAAAGTGATCATCAAATCATCTTTGATCGTATCTTCAGCATGAATTTTTTTTTATCTTTGAAGTATTTAGCATAAACATGAGTTTTTATTCAAAAGTAATAATTAAACATTTTGGGATGGGACATTATGCAGCAAACAATTATAAGTAAAAATAAATCTCAATCATATTTAAAATCAATCTTCATCTGTTTCAGTAAATTTGAAGAACGTTTTTATCATGTTCGGCTTACTAGTCTTCGTCCAAGCAAGTTCGTTCAGCACAATAAACGCCTACGCAGAGCTCATCGTTATCAGTACCAAAGTGACCATCACTCCATCGATCGTGGTAATGGCGATGTGTTTCGCCACAGTTGTTGCTGGCTTTATTGCTGTCTTGTTAGTAGACAGATTTGGTCGGAAAAATCTGTTAATACTTTCCAGCGTCGGCGTCGCCATTTCATTAATCGTTCTTGGTCTTCACTTTTATCTTCTTTCTCTAAACTTTGATCCTGAAAAACTGACATGGTTGTCAATCACATCATTGCTATGCTTTAATCTATTCGTGGCTTGTGGTCTATCTACAATACCTAGCACTCTTGTAGGTGAGATGTTCCCAGCAAATCTCAAGAATCTGGCGTCTCTTTGCATTTTTTCGAGCAATGCTCTATTTTCCTTCATATTTGTCAAGAGCTACCAACCTTTTATTAATTTAGTTGGAGAAACAATCGTCTTTTGGAGTTATGGACTTTTTGTACTTGGAGCAGTGCCCTATGTGCGGTATTTGATCCCCGAAACGACAGGAAAAAGTTTACTAGAGATTCAACGATCCATTAAAAAATAAAAAACGTAATTTATCAAAATCAAAATATATAATATAAATAATCTATAATAAAAATAATTTATATTAAATGTTGATCAAAGTTGAAAA
>NW_017259277.1:14368-31280 GCF_001594045.1 Atta colombica | reverse complement strand
GTGAATAATTAGGAGATAAATTAAAATGTTACTGTGTATTTTGACAATAATGTATAACATCAAGTTTACACGATAAAAACATATTTATCTTTGTAGGCTACAAATTAATTAATAATAATAAAACATAATATTTATATTTTTTTTTCATTAATAAAAATATATAAGTATATATTTTTTAATAAAAAGTTACGATTGAAAACAGGGCCGTAACTAGCTTTTTATAAATCTTGGGCAAGATTTTATTTTTGGGATTTTATTTCTCTTAATTTTTTAAAAGTAAAAAATGATAATATAAATACGGAAAATATTATTATACATTTACGAAAAATATTATTTACAAACAAAAATGTTTTAATTACATTTTTCTGAATTTCATTTTCTGCCAGCTTATCAATTATATATCAAAATTGATATTTTTAACAATATTATATTCAATTGAAATTGTTGGAATATTGGACAATTATTCCTGTCCCATATCACATAATTTTTTATTAATTTTAATTTACAGAATATCTCTCACACAAAACAATAGAAACGGGAAAAATGAGAAATATTCGAAGAACAATTCATTAATATTAATAATATTAAGATATAATTAAACCAAATCAACTCAATTAAATCAAAATCAAAATGAAAAGTTTATAAAATATCAAACGAAATTATATTTTTAATGTTTTGTATCATTGTCGTGATTTCAAATTTAAAATTAAAAGTTTGGACTTTTATTTTTAAACATGCATATATAAGAGAAAGTAGGGGAACTGTGTGCAACGAGTAATTGTGCACATGCTAGTTTGGTATTTTTTCAATAGATAGAGACATTATCATAGTGAAATTTTTACGCAAGAAGTCATCCTCTTAAGATATAACTACAAAAGATACATAAATACGTTGCTAATCAGAGAAGTATTTACAAAAAAGTGAAATTATATTTTTTCTTCTTTTTTTTAGCATACAACAAATAAGGTAGTAAGTCCGTATTTTTAATTTATTTGTTGCATACGTTATTGAAATAGGTTTATTATTATGTGCATCTTTTGAACTATTATTTATTAAGTTTGATTAAGAATTGTTGAAGTAATCGTATTTCATATCGAGTCAAGTCACGGGCAGCTGTGCGCAAGCGATTTGAAATGCACACAATTATCCATCTTTCATATACTATACTATGAATAGCATTAATTTTTTCGTTTCTTCTTTGCACTATTATTTTATTTTACCACTTTATTTTGTCAAAGTCTATATGCATTATTATTATATTATTAATTTTGTATTTTTACTTAATGTATGTACAGTAAAGTATCCCATAAGTTTTGGCCAATCGCTTTTATATAGATAAGGACTAAACTCAAAAAGTTCTCTACCTGGATCAATTTTTAGTTATTAAATTAATTATTAATTATCTTGTTAACTGCTGCGAAAATTGCAAAATGGTCTTTCTTTTTATTTATACAAAAGCGATTGGCCAAAATAGGACATTCTTCCTTATATTTTAATACATGATATATGTTGAATAGTTGAAATGTAATATGTTAATATACAAGATGTTTGGAAAGTAATGATAAATCTTTTGCATAGGGGCAGAATGGATTAAACTGAAAAGAAAAGTCCTCTATCATTTTACGATTTTAGCAATAATTAATAAGATATTAATTGCTAAAAATTGTCAAAAATCAGTCTTCAATAATTTTTTATTCAAATATTATTAATTTTATAGAAAAATTGTATAAGACAAAAATTTAAATTTTATTTTCTTCTCATAAAGTTCTAAGAATTTTTTTAGAATTTTTTAATAAGTACTTTCTCATGTTTTCTCATGTTGATAAAAATAAGATGCTGTCCTAAAAAGTTGATCAAAAATTCTATCCATTCTATTCTTATGCGAAAGATTTATCCTTACTTTCCAAACACCCTGTATATTTATATTGTAATATAATAAATGTAATTTCTTTCTTTGTCAACATTCCATAATATTCATTCCATAATATTCTTTCATTTCTTACGACTTATGCTTTGCACACAATTACCCAACTCATGCACAATTATGCCCCGACACGCGAGAAATTTTTTCGCTTTTCCGTTTTTTCCTTTTTGTCAAATATAACCTGAAAATGTGGGAGAAAATGATTTAAAAATGTGCACATCATGTTGATGAACCAGGAAAATAGATTTATTTTTGTTGTGAAAATTATTTCGATATAGGTATTATATAAAATGTGTTTTTTGTGCTCTTTAATTATAACAATTATGAAAATATTAATCATATTCGTGGAAAAATATCTAACATAACCTAAAACGTAAATTAAAATATTGTTAAATATAAAGGTACTTTGGGAATTTGTAAAATTATTCTACATTTAAAATTATTTTATAATTGTAATTCATAATTAATAAAAAAATGTTTTTAATGTGTAAATGCATTTTTGAAATGCATTTTTGAAATGTTTATAATCTTAAATTAATAAAATTTATTAGAATAACTTGTTTTTTAATTTTCAAACATTTTTTCTTTTGCAAATGTTATGAAATTATCAACTAAATCTTTTTTAGTAAAAAAATTAAATGATAACTTGATAATGTATAAACTGTTCTTTCCAATTGATAATGTATAAATTGTTTTTTCCTTTTTATATCTAATAATGTATGTTGACAACTTATTATCTAATTGTTTTGCTTTAGCTTGTTAGATTACTTTATAAAGTTAGAGTTGTCATCTAAATTTTCAGTCGTAGATTCATTGTCATCTCATTAGTTGTAATAAATTTTTTTGTAGTTGTATACATTAAACAAGGCTGATTTTCTTCAATAACATTCAATTTCAGTTGAAAATGCAGACTCATATGATTATATATGACTCTATTAATCCACATTAAGAAGGCTATACCATGCTTACATTCTCTTATAATTAAATTCAATTTATTTATAGAAACTTATGTATTTATATTGTTACAAATGTGTATTAGTCTGTGCGTGCGTGCGTGCGTGCGTGCGTGCGTGCGTGCGTGCGTGCGTGTGTGTGTGTGCGTGCGTGTGTGTGTGTGTGTGTGTGTGTGTGTGTGTGTGTGTGTGTGTGTTGTGTGTGTATAAAAACTTTTATCTTGGATTTATTTTTAGTTTGTATTTTTAAAGTCGCAAATGACTACTTTATATTTAAACGACTTTGTTTGTTGAATTATTATTTTTATGAAATAAAAATTTAATTGTTTTTTAAAGTATTGCTCTCAAATATTTTAACCTTGATGCTGCACATTCAAGGCATTCTATGGATTATTTTTTTTTCTTCGTCGACAATACAGATTATAATATAATTTTTTTATTGAACTCGATATTCAAGATAGATTTCCTTTTTCTGTACAAATAAAATTTCTTTGATGCTAACATAATGTAGGTTATACTTCGCTATACAGTGTAATTTTCTCTTGATGATCTGGTGAAAAAATTTCTCATAATTTTTACGAATTGGAATTTTTCAAAAATATTCAAAAATATTGTGACAAGTTTACATCTTTTCTCAGAATTTTTCAGACAAGTGAATTTTGAAATTTCTCATCCCACAATTTAAAACATTTTTTTTAATTTTTTACATTTTATATATAACATTTCATTAGAAATTATACTTACAAAAAGTCTTAGAAATCTTACGATATTTTATAATTAGCTCAAAAAATACTAAGAACAGCGAGCACTTATTTAATTATTCAGTCATTCCGTTGAATGCGCCCATTATTTCAGAAACGTTGAATTGCAAAATTGCGAAAGTTGCAACAACATCCGAAACGTAGATTCAATGTTGAAGAAACGTCTAATGTTCATTGAATTGCAACATCTGTGAGATGTAAAATATTTTTCGCATATTAATTAATTCAGTTTTATTATTAAAATAAAAGTATTATTGATTGATATCATTTTCTGGAACACACGACAAAATTATAATTGAAAAAAAAACGCTTTCCTCTTCATTTGAGAATTAATTTTCTTATTTTTCTAAGCAGTCACCCATCCAGTCTTGTACCTGGTCAGTGCTTAACCTCTGCAATCGTACGAGAACTGCTGCTTCGATGATCCACGAATATTAAATATTGGTGAATGTTTAAAACTGGCACATAGATACATCCCAGTGAGAAATGATAATGGAATCGACATTGTTAATTCGAAATCAAATCGAATTCGATATCAATTTTATTATCATTTCTCACTGAGATAGAAAGACTACGATTGACAACGCGCTTTTATCGATAAAATTTTATAAAATAAAGTACGAGTATAATATATTAGCGCGCTAACATCATTGTAACTGCGTTCTGAAACGCAGCCCACGACCCACGAGTCGACGTCGCGTATTGACTAATCAAACACAAACAAGCATTCTGTACGCGCGGCCGATTCTCGCGTAAACATATTATCGTTTAAAAATGAATTTTGTTAAAAAATCAGTTAAAGTGATTTAAATTTTCTATTTCCAGATAGCAAAGCACGTCTCAGCAAAATCACATAAATCTGTGATTGCTTATGATTAGCATAGATTTGTCTTCAACGATTTCGAATATATTGATATTGTAGCAATATGCAGGAAACAATGTATATATATATATATGTATTGCCAGCAGTTTAACAGCAAGATAGTTACATCAATATTATCTTGCGTTGTCAGCCAACTGCTGGCAAGTTGCTACTCAATATTATCATATCATGAAGGCATCAAGTTTCCAACAAATGAGGATTCCGTTGCTGCAATTCTGGTAGCAACACATGCTTAGCAATGCATACTTAATGAGCAACATGCTAGCAAGATAGACACGTTGGTATCTTTATATGATATTTTATTATCGTTCATTTTTTTATAAAATGAAATAGATTTTGATATATATATATAATTCGTTCAATATAATTTCAACAACATTAATGTAGTTGCAGCAGTAATGTAGTTGTAGCAACATTATAATAATTAATATGGAAGAATCAATAAAGATTCAATTTATAATACAATTTGTTCAATATTGTTTCAATGTTGCAGCAATATTAACAATCAATGTAAGAGAACTAATGTAGATACAACATTGATAAAACATTAACACTTAATATTCACACATTGCAACATTTCAGCAACATTTTATCAATGTTTTGTGCTGTATGGGTTTCTGTCCGCGAGAGTGTGTACTGATGATGTTCGGGTTATTATTTCAATCGTTTCTTAAAAAATGCCAGCGTAGCCTCTCTTAGATTTCTCTCTAATGATATAATTAATATTTCAAATCGCAAGATACCGATAATATACTATTAAAAACATAATCAATCCTGAACAAATTTTCAAGCCTTCAAGCCTTATCAAAAAAAGCTCCGGGGCGAGGGCCCGGAGATAATTGAAAAATGTTGACATTATAGACAATGTTAATATACATTTGCGATTATTAACGTAAACATTTGGCTAATACATTATTCAAAATTCATGATTTCTTTATTGTAAGGTGCTCCATATATAAATAAGTATGCATACTTGTAATACTATAATATCTTGTATATTAGCGCAAAATTACAATATTTTTCTCTACATATATTATCTTTATATATTAACACCGATGAGATATTATAAAGGATCGTCGGCCCTGGACAAATGACTATTAATGGGCCCCAAGAAAAACGATGATATTACTGACAATTAATAAAAATTTACGATTATTAACAGAAATATTTCGATAATTTATTATTAAATTCGTTATTTTTTATTATACAAATACTGTATAAATAAGTACACATACTGTTAATACTATATCTTACATATTGCCAAAAAATTAAAATTTTTTCTCTGCAATTATCATCTCTATTGATAATCAAACTCAAATAATATTAAAAATCACACAAATAAAAATCGAGTATTATTATTATTTTAGACATATATACATGTCTACGAAACTAATAAATTATGAAATTATCAAAATTATGAAAGTATCATATTATCAGTTTCTTATTCTTAATCACTTAAATTTTAAGTCACGCGATATAAGCGCCGATGATCTTTAATAGTATCTCGTCGCATTAACTCAGAAAAAACCGTTACATAAATTATTATATAATTCAAGTGGTAATATTTTTAATTTTTGATAAATTATATCTCGGTAATACATATGCATGTATTTCAACAAAAAAATTAAATGAAATCTTTAAATTACATCAATTGCGAAAAGAACATATATTTTCTTGCAACATACTGTTGTACTTTGTATTTATGCTTGAATTTTTACCAATATAACATCCAAATGATAGTATCTTTATATTTCCTTTCAAGAATTGTTATATTCCAATCCAAGAGATTGTACTTTTATTTCTTAAAAAAATAAAAATTTTAATTTTAATAAATAAAATCCAAATGGTACTATCATTGTATTCTCATTTTCAATATTCCCATTAAAAAATCTTTCTATTTCAACCCAAGCAGGGGCGGCGATCTGTATATGGAATGGTGGAGGATTTGAATTTTACATGTGTGGAATTTCCGCACACGTCGAGCTACAGCTAACTTAAATTTTTAACGAATAAAGGTATATTTTTACGAGCCGCTCAAAATCTGCCATTTCTACTAGCCGAGTTTATGAATGAATTTATAAATAAAAATAACATTCGACGAACTACATTCGCAATAAAGAATAAAATGAAGAATACCAAAATAAGTGTTCGTGTATTTTATTCATTTTTTGTTTGTTATTGTATATTGTAAGTAGATCTATAAATATTTCCATTCCTTTCGGAGGAGGATTTCTTCATTCGAACTTTTTTTTTAGACGTCTTTATACGCGTCCCCCAGAACTCGGACTCACTCCACACATACAAAAAATTTACTCCGCGAATCCAAGTGATATATAATATCTTTATCTTTCCATTCTTTTATATTTGCAATGGAATACAATATTTAATCGCAAAAAATTAAAGACGAAGCAGCAAAATTGTAATTTTAATATTAATTAAGATATTTCTCCGGCTACAATCGTGCTAAAAAATTAATCGCGTGCCATCTACGAATATGCCTCTCCGCGCGTAATATCTGAAAAGAGAAACTTTTGAAGCGAACGTACACACACAGACATACATGCATAAATGTCTATGTGCACGAACACTAATCCGCACTGAAGATAGTTCAAGCATGTCCCTGTTTCATCGCTCGATGTGCAAAAAGAACAATTCTATCAAATTACAAATTTAAACTATTCTAATTCAGAAAGGGTAAAAAATCTATTTAGATCATTCACTAGATCTCCTATTTTTTTTATAAGATTTTTATAATATTTCTACATTATTACATAATTTTTTTTTTTAATCTGTAGAAGATTTTTCACCGCAAAATATTAAAACGTTCGGTAAAGTTGATATAGAAGTTTATGTATTAAAAGCTGAAACTTTGAAGGTGAATATTTCCATTTCGCTTTGAAATTTTAATTATACATAGATAAAATTTATTTTAAATATAATATTCAAATTTTAAAAAAATCTGTAGAAACTCAATTATTCGGAAAAATATCTTAAACAGTAAACTTCATTCATTTCTTTTATGTTACATTTACTTATTACATTTTGAGGTTTAACAGCACCAAGTTCTTTTATATAAAAAAATTTTGTTTTTAATAAAATTTTGTGTTGCTTTCCCGCCACAGACTTCTACATATACTACTAGATTGCTAACTCCTTAGGACAAACTTATATGAAATAGATCCCGAAATTATATGGCAGTTCTGCACGCGTCACGAATATACCCAAAGGAATACAATATGACTGTGTTTTGCATCAATTGTTAAACGTATAATCTTATGAAAGTGATCTCATGTATACATATTTAGAAAAAAAGAACAAGAGAGAAAGAGATATTCATATATTTGATTCGTGAAGTAACTTTCCGCGTACTTTAAACGTCTCTGGATGTTTGGACGGAAAAATATTGAATTTAAAGAGTCGTGTCCATTGAGACTTTTGTTCAAGACGTCGAGGACAACAACATATTTTAATTTCAGTCAATTTAATCGAGAGACATTTTCCATAAGATTTGTGCGGGGTCCTTTCCTTTATATTTTTATATACTACGTTATTGTTCAAGATGATTTCCATATTTTTATATTGATATATTTACTTGTTTTTTAAAAAATATATATTAATATCTCATGCACTTTGTAGTGTTTAACATCTTCTTATAAACGATATATGAATTAATCAATTTAGTACACATTTTTTTCCGAAGAACCGAAAAGTACGCACCGTCTTACCTTTTTCTACCTTTTTTTGAAAGTAAGTTTTGTACTGCTATCACGTTTTGTAATGTTTACTGTTTCCTTATTAATTCATTTTATAATCAATTAAAAGTCTTTCTCGCGGAACTTATATTTGTACTGCCTTCTTACCTCTTTCAAAAAGATTTATATGTAATATCATGGATTTTGTAGTTTTTAATGACTTCTTATATAAAGAGTATATAAATTAATTACTTTAGTGCATATTTTAATAAAGATTTTTAACTGTAACGGGATTGAAAAGTCACTCATTATTTACAATGAGCTTGAACGATCATTTGTTATTATTTGTAACGCAATACTTTTTACTCATTGTAATGAGGAACGTTATACGTTACTCATTAAAAATAACTTTTTCAGTGAGTAAATGCGTAATGGTTAAGAGTTCATTTTTAAAATAACTTTTCCAAGCTTAGCACAAAATTAATATAATTGTTATCATTGTAATCATAAAAAACTACAACGTTATCAAATTGTTTTTATAAACGACTGTAATCTTATAAACAGTATATGAATTAATTTAGTACACACTTTTTCCGAAGTAACAAAGAATACGCATTTTTAGCGTCTTTTTCTATCCTTTTTTAAAAGAATAAGTTTTGTATTAATATTACGTATTTTGTAGTATTTAATATTTTCTTATATTTTTCAGTTTAGTAAAATTTTTTTCTCGTCTAACATACAATATATTTACAGCGCTTTCTTACCTCTTTCAAAAAGATGAATTTATATGCTAATATCATGCCTTTGTAGTGTCATTATAAATAATCTTTTTAGTAAATAAACGCGTAATGATAAAATGTTACTTTTTAAAGTAATTTTTCCAAGCTTAGCACAAAATTAGTATAATCGTTGCAATCATAAAAAAAATGCAATCATTATCAAATCGTTTTTATAAATAACTGTAACGATAAAATTTACGGCATTACTTTATGACTCATCCCTGCATTTTTTTATAGAAATATACTTGTATAAAATGTTTCTTTTCAATTAGTTATTCAGTCAAATGTTCCATAAAATAAGAATCATGGAAAGATTCTTAACTGCAAAAATTTAAACTTTTTGGATCGCCTATTTATCAGTATTTTAAATATAACGAGTATAAATATAAAATAATTCGTAAAACATATAAAATTAAATTAAAAGGAATCATAAAGCCTAACTATGAATACAGACATAAGATACAATAAAATTACTTTTTTCGATAACTTTTATTTAACTTCATTTCTTTTTTTCAATCTGTAATTAATACTTAATGTAGATTTGCGATACAATTCTTGTTTTCCTGCTACATTTCCTGTAACCTTCGGAAAGTTTAGCAGTCACTCATCCCAGAGTTAAAGAGTTATTAAAAATGAAACAGGAAATTCAACATTGATAATGTTGATCTTAACATATATTGTCAAGATAATGACTCTGAGCGACCGAAGGGTGTTGGTAGTCGCTCGTTGATTATTAAGAAATTATTAAAATTAAAATGGGCAATTTACTTTCGATGATCTTGCGATGACCTTCACACACATTATGAAGGTCATCACACCTTCGGACAGTAATAGCACTCACCACGCGTTATAAAGTTATATAAAAAAATTAAAATAACCTTGATTCATATTGTCGAGGTCATAACCCTGAGTGATCGGACAGTTTTAACAGTCGATTCTTGTTTGTTAAAAAATTATTAGAGTTTTTTTTATTATGACAATATAAGAAGGCATACAGCCATTAGAAGCGAGTCTATTAAAGCAGGAACTACATACAAGACTAATATCACTAGCACGTTCTTAGGATATATTTCCATTACTGAGGAGAATGCAAGGTTCCCCTCATAATCACAGACTATGTGTTCATATGTTAGATTATCTAACTTATAACTAAGACTATAAAATAAAATTTTACACTGAATCGCAATAATATCGCGCAAAAACATAAGCTAGATTGACAGCTACTGAAACAGATCCGTAAAAATTAAAACAACAGACAGTTATGAGAAATATCTTTTCTTAATAGCTAAATATGTAATAACATAAACTGTAATAACCTAAATTAAGGTAACATAAAATAAGAAGTATAACATGTCGCCGCGTTGACTTAAATTGAATCAAATTAACATAAATAAAAGAATGAAAATTAGAATACTAAATAAACTTATCAATAGAGCAGATAAACGTGTTTAAGACATTATATTATTATAAATTGTATCCTCATCAATTGTAGCCATGAAGTATTCGACAGAAGAGGGAGGAGGGCTCTTGTCCTGACCAGAGCATTTGCAATATCCGTCTCTGTTCCGTAAAAGTACTACATTCCCAAAAGACATGATTTCAGGAGTTTCACATACGTCGCATCTAACACACAATGGAGAATCCACCATGCCGAAGCGGAAAAAACTTTTCCTCAAGGATGTATGGATCTAATTCTATTAATAATCGCAACTATCCTTCTCTTTATTTTAAATTTTCTGAATTTGATGGAATCCAAACGTGTTTGGACTCCATCAAATAGTCGTTACAATATCCTGCATCGCGAGTACTGTCGTACTAGCGACTCATCGCCACCCAAACAATTCACTGTACATGTATCGATTCCAGATTTGAGAATTCAAACTGGGATTCCCAATTGCGTATCTCTGCCAGAGACAACTTCCCTAGCCAACCTATCTGCTTGTTCGTTGCCTGAAATCTCTGTATGGTTAAGAATCCATATGAGCTTGATCTCAACTCCCCTGTCTCTAATCAAATGAAGGGCTAATAAAGAGAATGAGATGCGATTTATCCTGGTGATCAAACTGTCCGTTCACTGCACTAAGGATCGATTTAGAGTCCGAGAAAATAATTAGCTTGGGCCACCCGTAGTTATATCCTAGTTCCAGAACCATAAGAATTGCTTCGATACAATATGAAGAGATAAAATCCGCACACCTATATCCTTCAGAGATAGATCCATCATAAGATATCACTACAAAACTAACGTATTACGAGTTTTCTACACATGATCTATCAGTGAAAAGACACATAGATGAATTAATCTTCTCGTTGAATAATCCTAAAAAAGTGACAGTAACATCATATTTACGCCTACCAAAAAATTTACCATCTTCAAGATTAACTTCTGGATGAAAAAGCAAAGCATCGAATGACTTTGAGAAGCACAACGGACCACCATAATTAGGAAAATAGTGCTTTTTAGCGTCTACGTCCTCCTGAGCTAACATAATCGAGCTCGACTAACGCAGTCGCACGGGAGTTTCTGCCAATTCTCTAAACTCTTCCAAGGATTCAAGGAGGTGACTTCTAGAATTTGTTGCTAGTCTAGACAGAAAATTTCTCCCTAAGTATCGGAATCTAACAAATAGGGGAGGCTCCTTCGCCTCATATAGAATATAATAATATTAATCGGAGTACTCTGTCTATGACCCAATCTAAGAGCTCAGTACTGAATTTTGTTAAATTCAAGTAAAAGCTTATTCGAAAGATCCTGAAGCATGAAACCTCCATATTCTAGCCTAGATCTAATCAAGGCATGATAAATTAATCTAAGTAATCTTAAGTAAGGGATCGATGCCCCATCAAAGGCGCCCGATACACTTCATAATTCGTAATGGACAAATACAACGATTTTTATATAATTAACGTAAATTTATATAATTAACGTGAGTAAATCATTCTAAATTAGATTGTAAATTCATCCCTAAGAACTTTCTATCTTATCAGAATTTGCAGTTACTTTTCCCTGAACTCGAATCGAAAAAGATCTAGTAAATCTATAACATAGGGCTCAGTACACTGTGGCAACCCTTTGAAAAGCCAAAAAACTTCTTTTATTTCTCCGTATCTACACCACACTTGACGCGCAGATATCAAATTGTAAATAAAGCGGCAGAACATGGGGGATATCCAGATTTGTCAATCTGTTAAGTAATATATCAATTAAAATATTATCATATGCTTTGATATCAAGAAAAACAGTTGCCACCGGAGTATCCGTTTGAAAGCCTCTGAGAATTTCCGCATAGAGAATTGCTAAATTATTATATTCATGCATAAAAGCCCTCTACGAAAATCAAACTGCGATCCAGGTAATTTATTCTCACTCTCCAACCACCAATTTAATCTATTACTTAGAATTTTCTTTCCATTACCTTGCATAGACAGAGTGCGAGAGATATCGGCCGAAACTTTCGGCCATCTGCTTTGGGTATAAACGTGATTAGGTACTTCCTCTAACCTGATGGGAAAGATCCACTAACAAAAATGGAATTGCAAATGCAAAAAAAATGTATATCTATCCAGCTGCTTGATAATCAATACCGTCTCGATAGAGTCGAGAACGTAAGGGCAAGCACTTGACTCTACTTCCTCTTACGTTCTCATCTGGACGGAGTAGCTGAAAGTCGTCTCGGCCACAGCCAATTATGACCGTGAATACATGGTTTCCATCTCCATAGATTCCAGATCCGTAATAAGTTTTACTTTCTCATCCGTCAAAATCCGAAAAAATTCCCAGTCTGTGTTCCTAGCGTGTAGACGCAAACTTCTATTCCCAATTCTGTTTGCCTTGAGCCTCAATGATAATAGATAAGTGATCACTGTCCTATGGATCAGGACCGACATACTAATTCAATACTAACGTAAGCGAAATATTAGTCAAATTAATTACTGAATTGGTATGATAAGATGCACAGAAAAGTGGAGGATCGTTCAGCAGTAATAAATCGCTACCATCTATTGCCTCCCACAGACTACCACTAGTACGGCAAGTATTGGCAGAGCCCCAAACGATATTATGGGAATTAAAACCAAAAAGGACTTTATCTTGAAATTGTGAGAAAAATCTTTCCCATTCACAAGTCGTAATAAAACACGTTTGACAGACGGTAACACAAGATCAAATGAAGGATTCGCCCCCCACAAGGATCTCGATCACGCAAGCTTCTACTTTACTTCCATATGTCTCGGAAATTTGTGCTCTTCTATATCTAATGTTATTCCTAATTGCAATCATTACATCTCCTCCGCGGCCAAATCTATCCTCCCTCACCGTATCGAAAAATCTCTTAGTTTAAAACTTTGTTAGGAGAGAGAGCCATGTTTCTGAAATAAAAATTAAATTAAAATCTTCGCAGTGTTCAGATAGCTCAGTTATATTTAAACATAATGGATATAGCGTTCCAATGGAGAATCCTCAAATTATTAAAATTAAGTTTTCGATTATTTACTTGCATCATTATCTTCTTTAATCAAAATATCGCATCAAAGTATCGCATTATGCAAATCTATGATTTTCTTAATACGCTCACACAAGATTCCGCATCTTTATCCGTTAAAATCTGTTCAATAATATTCTTCTTCTTGATGCTTCCGTTGTTATTTGAGCTCAGCATCGATATAAAGGGGAACTATCTGCCAGCTCTAGGTAGCTCCTCTGAGTTTCGTGGGCGGTAGAATCCATATCCGGAAGACGTAGAAAGTTAAGTGATTTAACTAGAACCACTCAGCAAATTGATGTTCTTCTCCACGAGTAATCTCGCCTCCAAAAAAAGAAAGGTTATCAAAAGCATAACCCTTGCAATCTCCATATGCTTTTTAAGTACTGGACAGACACGGTCCGTAGTATTGTGTGGGCCACTATAGTTAATATACTTTTTCTCTAAACCGCAGGAGCCTCTTGAGATGAGCGATAATCACCAGCACAAATTTAAGCAAATCTCACAATATTTACTTATGTGACCAATATGGCCACGTTTAAAGCATCCTAATTGATTGCACATATGGAGAGACAGGTAATACTGCCTCCCAAATGATAATCTTGTCTGATAAACTCTCGCCTCTGATTTCCAAGTACTACTTCTGAGTCCTCAAATTTTCTAGTAGAGCTATTGCGCCTTCCTAATCTAAAAAGGTTAGAGATCACTATGTTAGAATTCTCTTCTTCGATGATTTTCTTTACTTCGTCCATACTCATATCTTCAAGAATTTTCTTAATCACCATTTTTCTACTAATCTCAGTATGAAGGCAATGACCCCTGCTTCTTCAAGTAATTTGTTTGAGGCACTATTAGCCACAGACTCAGATAAGAATGTCACCTTCTATATATCACGAGAATACTTGGCAACCTGGTTAAATTTAATGTTGAATTTATTTAATGTTCCGGAGATTTTAACCAGCGACATTTTCTTCTTACTAGATGTATTGTCAGATCTGGAACGCAACATGATAACATAAGGTGTTCTGCTAAAAGTATCATACTTGAGCCTTTTAATTGTAACTGCATTGCCAGAACTATTTTTTTTATCTTCCTTAGGTACATCCTTATTCGTGCATTGCATGATAAGATGATTCATGGTCTTCAGATCCACAACAATCCTGGATACCCCTCCACGGAGGTATCTGGATCATTCAGCTTTGATCTAATTTTCTTTGAGTCGCGAGGCAATTTAAGAGTAACTGTTGGCGATAGAACCATTGTCGATTGCGTTTCAAGGCGCCGACTTCATATCTGCAATTTCACCATCAGATAACTCCATTTCTGTACCTCGAGAAGGCTTTTGCAATAAACATCTCATCATCCTCTCTGATTTTTTCAAATCCTGGGAAATCCACCCGCGAATTGACGGGCACGTATCTTGGAGGTTAAGCTTCGACACTTGTCGCACACGCCAAACAATAGGAAAGTGATAAAAAGGCCCTTCCGGGGGGGCAGAATAAAGGAGAGTAAGAGATGGAGCAAAAGCCGCAATGAAATATTCTTCTAATTATCACAAAGTCGCGAAAAAAGTAAGCACGCCAGAAAAAGACATCGTGTCTCTTCGAAATACTTCTTAGTTATTAAAGAGTAAAGTAAAAAGGTTGAGATTGCCATCTATCGACTGAAGTAATGGATCGAGATGTAATGGGCCAGGCAGACGACGTTTACAGAAATAAACGTTACTGAAATAAAATTTCAAAAAAATTTGGAACTTGTTGCAATACTTCCACTCGTAGGGCAAATAGAAAAAAAATGCACTTTCATTACACAATTCGTGTACACGCACCGGCAGAAATGGTGTCCTCTGGCGTTCGACGCGCATTACATATGTATCATATTTTCAATATATCATGTTTTTTAAATTTATTTTGTTATATGTTCTTATATTTAATTGTAAATTTAATTTTGCAATCTTGCGATACAAAATATTGATTTCATTTGCACACTGCAAATTTATAAATCCAAAGCTATTACAATGAATCTCAAAATTACACGTAATTATACACAAAAATTTTTTACAGTATTAAAAATTTTTATGTATAATTACAACATAATAAAAGTATTATTATATTGGTGAGCGAGAGACACCGGAGTATCTCACTCGTAGGGAAAAGTGGGGGAACTGTGCGCATCCTGGTATTTTTTCAATGGATAAAGACATCACTATGGTAAAATTTTTACGCAGATCGTCCTCTTAAGATATAATTACAAAAGATACGACATAAATACGTTGCTAATCAATGAAATACAAAAAAGTGAAATCACTTTTCTTATTATTTTAGTAGTTCAAAAATAAAATATAAGTTGATATTTTTAATTTGTTTGATTAAAGTTGCATACGTTATAAAATTATGTTACTATGTGCATCTTTTGAGCTATTATTTATTAAGTTTAGTTAAGAAATGTTGAAGTAATCGTATTTCATATCGAGTCGCGGCGGGCAACTGTACGCAAGCGTTTTGAAATGAGCACAATTATCCATCTTCCATATACTATATGACTAGCACTAATTTTTTCGTTTTTTTCTTTGCATTATTATTTTATTTTGCCAAAGTCTATGTGTATTATTATTATATTAGTTTTGTATTTTTGCTTAATATATGTAATATATGTAATATATATTTAAAATATATTTAATATATATTTATATTGCAATATAATAAATATATTATATTTTCTGATTTCTTTGTCAACATTCTATAATGCATTCATTTCCTATGACTTTAGCTTTGCGTACAATTATCCATGCGTATAATTATCCGACGCGCGAGAAATTTTTTCGCTTTTTCGTTTTCTTCCTTTTTATCAAATATAACTTTATTGAATGAAAAATCTGTTCAATATGAGGATATGTGATGGTAGAAAAATGTTTATAGTTTCTATTTCCTAAGTTTCTAAGTTTATATACTTATATCGCTTTGAACTTGTAAAATCATTCCAGAACAATAAATTTCCCTTAGACACGCACAATTCACTCACTTTCCCCTACTAGTAATATATATGAGAGACAGCGAAAGGACACCACGAGCCAATATCACGTCCAATTACGTTTTCTCTCTCAATCATGCGCCTTGCGCTAAGGACAGAATATCGGAACGCCTCCCACTTTTCTCCCTTCGCACTGCTCGCCTTCTCCACATTTCCAATAATACGTACGTGTGCGCTTCGGTACGAATGTGTAGCGCCGCACGCCGAACGCCAGGGGACACCATTCCTGCCGTGTGTGTACACGCTATCGATTGACCATGCACAGAATTGTCATAGCCGTCATTGAAATATAATAATCGTGATCTTAGAAAACTCATTGCTCGGCGTAAAAATATTTAGCAATGTCTCGCGTTAAGAACGCTACGCGTTTCCTTAGCGCCGAGTCACTACCATGTCTCTGGATTACATA
>NW_017259277.1:13134-14268 GCF_001594045.1 Atta colombica | reverse complement strand
TATATATATATATATAATTTCCCTGGTAGAAAAATTTGAAATTATTCCACGTTTTGGAACACTTTTCGACAAAATTTTAGCATTTTACAAAAATTTCAGTTTGATTTTAGCGATTTTTAGCTGAAAAATTCAGTTTTATCAAAATTTCAACAAAAATTTCAGATATTTTAATAAAATTTCGGAGAAATTTCAACAAAATTTCAGAATAATTTCAGTTCGGTTTCAACGATTTTTTAGTATATTAGCTGAAAAATTCATTTTCAGTTCAACAATTTCGCTGAAATGTTCCAAAACGTGGAATAATTTCAGCGAAATTTTTTTACCAGGATTATACCTTTCAATAATCAATGCCAGCTAATGCTCGCTAACTAAGGCCTGTTACACAATAGGACCGCAAATCGTAAGCCGCAAAAAATTAATCAGTCATGATCGACTATTTTTCTCATATTCGACTGTAATTGGCTAATTTCTTACGACTTGCGACCCTATTGTAGAATAGACATAAGGGTATATCCACACTAACTTGCATAGCCGCATAAAGAAAATTATCCAATCATATTTTACGTGCGACTAAGAAAAATGCGATTAGATAATTTTCTTTATGCATGTTTATATGGCTATGCGAGTTGTATGGATATACCCTAAAGCATAACATAAGGCCGCTAAACCAATGAGCACCTTATGTAAATTCAATCAGCGATTATGTAAAATCAATATAGCGGCTTATGCTAGATACTCATTGGTCCAGAAATTTTATGTTATGCATTTCATGTGTGAAGCTCTTAAGACCTTAATCAACGTACATATGAATTCGGATGATAATCGCTGACTCAATGAATTCACATATATATGAAGTTGGCCAATCGCTGGCTCAGTGAATTTACGCATACGTGAATCCGGCCGTTAAAGTGTTAATATCATTATATGAAATATGAAGTCTAAAGAATAATCATTTTTTAGTAGCATGTTAATGCATAAGTCAATATTTTTGTTAAAAAATATAGAGTGAGATAGTAAAATAGAATGATCTACTAGATGATTTCTATTTTATGATTCTTGAAGTGGGGTTGGAATAATAAGTAGATAATAAGAAAAATAAGTAGCGATCCGAGAAAGATTTTTATGGAATCAATC
>NW_017259277.1:10796-13034 GCF_001594045.1 Atta colombica | reverse complement strand
TATATATATATATATATATATATATATATAGAGTTTTTATATTTAAGATCGCCTTAAGTTCAGTTTTAAGATGTCACGAATCAGAAAGCCGCATTAGTATCTTAAGACATTACTTAAGATAGTCTTGAAAATAAGAATCGACTACGAATATCAGCTAAAAAAACGTTAAGACAGCTAAGATATTCATAACCTCAATTGTTCATAATAATTATTGAATTTATTTAGTATGTCATTAAGTTCATCTTATGAGTTATAAGTAAGATGTCATCTGAAATATTGGGTTGTTCGAAAAGTTCGTGCTGATTTTGAAGGAAAATTGAAACGCAGATTTAAATTTTAGTATACATTTATTAAATTTAAGTATACATTTATTAATTTTGCGGCATGAACTTTCCGGACAACCCAATATGAATGAATATATGATATATGAATGAATATTTAATGCGCTCAAAACATTCCAAATCTTGCACGATTATATCGGCCACAATTGAGAAAGATTCTGTGAGTCGAAACGTTAGTTTTAAAACGATTTAATTTTAAATATATATCAAATTTTTTAATTAATTATACATCTATTTTCTTTTGCTCGATTACCGGCAGTTATTAGGTTTTTTATCGAATGCTTAATTTTTTAATCTTTTTTTATAGGGCTACGTTCCACATAACGCTCGCAACGCTCGCAAGCATCGTTTGTCCTTGTTTAACATACGATAAACAATAGGGATAAAATTCCACGAGCGTTATGAGCGTTATGTGGAACGTAGTCCACATAAGTTAAGTGAAGCGCAGTCTAGAAAAGCCATTGCATTACTTTATAAATTTAGTGATTTTATTAAGAGAGTTCCAATGGCGCACATCGCCAATTTAAAATAAAATATTTTCATTAGTAAAGCAGTGAAATGTTACCGATCGATGTGAATGGATTGTTATCGCAATGTGCGCTAACGGGACCTTTTCGCTAAATTTGGAGATATGGATAATCAAAATAGTTAAATTCCTATTATTTCCAATATTGGTTTAGGAAGAAAAATGTCAACTTAGTATCATAGTAATTATTGATTTATTTTCGTCTTTAAAATTCATATAAATATGATATTCAATCATTATTAAATACATTCTACTTGTACTGTTATATTATGATTTTTAACATATACAATTACATGTAAATTTCATAATTTATTTAATATTAAAATATAATGAACAAATATATAATTATAATTGACATTAAAATATAGAATTAATATATTAAAAATAAACTTATAAAATATTTTATTGGTATTTAATTAATTTTAATTTTTGATATTTAAATTAGAATGTTTTTTCTTTAATATCTACAGACAGAAGCATAC
This sequence comes from Atta colombica, assembly GCF_001594045.1. Taxonomy (NCBI): domain Eukaryota; kingdom Metazoa; phylum Arthropoda; class Insecta; order Hymenoptera; family Formicidae; genus Atta; species Atta colombica. Next base: position 11,685 of record NW_017259277.1, on the reverse strand, counting down.
AATTCTTCCACTATTTCCTGCACATCCAAGCGTTTTCTTATTTCTTCAAACATTTTTGTATGTGGCCTTGAATTTTTTCTCTCCAAAAGATAACAAAAATAATGGTTTAAAAAATGTAAAATACTAGAGGTATCAAAGTCAAGAAATCTGTAAAATGTCTAGAAAATAGAAAAAGGATTAATTTATTTATTTCTATTTATCTATTTATTTATTTCAATAATTAATTTAAGAAAGTTCATAGTCTATCATTAAGCGCAAGCGTGCATACATGCATATAGGAAATATACATATAAAAAGTTGCAGAACCCTTTAATATTTTAGGAAATAAGCATTTCCAAAACAAATATTCTATACAAAAATTGTAGTTTTAAGTTGGCATATCAGATGATAATATTAGTTTGACTTTTAATAGCGTTGTTAAAGTCACGTAAAAATCACTTTAAAATTTTTTAATGCTAATCCTTATTTGTGAATGCATATTCTGATTGCATATTCTTATTGCATATAGGTACTTCGAGAATTTTCCAAACACTATAATAAAGCATTTTTTATTAAGTATTTTCTAAGAATGCGTTCCACTTGACGTTCACAACAATCATGGAATTATTTTTGTTTCAAATATTAAACAGGAAATGCTCGCGAGCGTTGTAAGCATCTAATGAAATGTACCTCAAGTTAGAAGGCTTGAAAATTACAGTACCGCCAATATTAGCAATGTCATTGACAAAATATTTATTAAAGACGGCCGGTTTTATGGAAGTTCGCATTTATGTTAAAATTGAAGTGATTAAAAGTAAGAAACTGAACAGTTTCACATAAATTAACTTTAACATAAATTAGAAACTAATTTCATGATTTATTTATTTCGTAAATATATATATATATATAT
>NW_017259277.1:4421-10709 GCF_001594045.1 Atta colombica | reverse complement strand
ATATATATACATATATATATAACTTAATAATACTCGATTTTTATTTAAAACTGTGATTTTAATGTCATCCAAATTTGATTATCAATACAGATGATAATGGTAAAGAAAAACATTATCTCGTGGCAATATTCAAAGTGTCCGATTGATGTTCAGAATTACCTTGCACATTATCATCATTGGAGGTAATATATAGGGTGTCCCCGAATATTTTAGTCAGATTTTGAAATTTTATAAGAAATTTATAAGAAATTTAATTCTGAACAAAAAGTTTCCTGTAAACAGGAATAAAAAGATACTTCTTTAAAAAGTTAGCACTCTCTGAATTCATAATTATTTTATATTATATTATTTTTATAAATATCAGAGAAAGGATGCGTTTTTTAACAAAACAAAACAACTATTAAAACAAAAGTTGTAGAAAATTAAATCTTTCAAATATGAAATCAAAGTAGTGTGTTTTACAGATTTTGAGATAATTAGTTTCAAATATACAAAAAAGTTTTCTCAGCTGTCGACACTAGAGTTTTTTTAAAGATATTCTTCATTAAAAAGCGATTTTATTAAAACCATATAATGTATACACAATAGTAGGAGTTAAAATCTATAACGGTCGAAGCTGGATGTGCACTGCATGTCCATTTTGAATTTTCATTACTCATGAAGTTTTAGAAAATCATTTTGCATGAAATTTCTGAATTTTCATGTGTTTCTCTTTGCTCTGGCCATTTTGAATTTTATAATTCTATCTTCAGATTCGTAATCAACGATCTCAAAAACCTTATAATGATTTTCAAGCCGATTTGTCAAGTTTTCGCATTTTGATCAAAGATATGAAATCATTCGTGACCTTTGCGGATTTTAAGATTTCTGGATCTCTTTATTTACAAATGACATGCAAGAAATTTCAACGTGTCATTTCTCTTTATGACTTCATGCACAATTTTATGTGACTGCAGCAACTATTTAGAAGCTTAATAAAAACTAACTTTATATAGTGCTTTGAAAAACTCTCAAAATCAGTTATAAAGTTGGAAAATAACGCGTTACTTGTACTACCATTACTTTTTTCGTTACTTTTTTTGGGTAACGATCGTTACTTTTTTCTATCTTTAACAATAACGTCGTTAAATATACACATATATATATATTTTTTTTTTGCAGTAAAACGATTCAATCTTTTTATCGTTATTTTAATTTTTATTGGATGGATTGGATTGGATCATATTTTGATATTGCTGACGCTGAAAAATGTTTCATTTTTGTGTCTCTAGAAGTGTACTTCTAATTACTCAAATTATCATTGTTATAATATAATGGCGAAATACTTAAAATATTTTTAAATGTGTAAATATACAAATATATATTTACAATTTAATATTGTATTATGTATAAGGTTATTATTTACAATAAACACAACTATAAAACGTTTACTTTCTCATTTTTATTTCCTAAAAATATTTTATATTGTAAATATATCTTAGATTGCATTCCGTAGTTACTATTAGTTGAAAATCTCTAATTCACATTACATACGTACTACGGATTTTCAGTACCGAAAATGAATCTTGAAATACATTCTTAATGACATTAAAGTTTAAAAGCAATATTTAATTTAAGTTTGACAATTGTGGAATTTAGCTTTCGATGATTGTTTCTGCCAGATTCGTTTTGTTTTTTGTATAAAAACGTGTCGAATAAGTCTAATTTTATCAACATCATATGTGAGAAAGCTAACTCAAAAATTCCTTGAAAAGTAATGAAAAAGTAACGATTCATTACTTTTTCAATTAACGCGTTATTTCTTAAAATGAGTAATTAGCAACAGTAACGAGATATTTTTAACAAAAAGTAACTCTAACGATAACGCATTATTTTTTTAAGGTAACATTCCCAACTCTGATTATAAGAATATACAAAAATGATATTCGTTAAAAAATTTCAGTGATTTTTATCTGATTTCCACTCAGGATTTGACAAGGTAAGCCTACCAGGTTTTGTTAGGTTGAATTATTAAAAAAACTCAAAATGAAATGCCGATATGCTTAGAGCCGAAATTGCATTATTGAAGCGCGATTGCTGATAGAACTCAAAATAGAAGACGTTTTCGACATTCAAGGAATTTTTTTATAGAGAAATTTTCAAAAATTTCGATTCTTTCAAAACTAAAAAATTTCAAACTGGCAGTTTTTGTTTTATAAATCGTAAAGTAAATAAAAAACTAAAATTTTTGTTTTGAAACATTTATATGAAATTATTAAAAGCTATGTATCATTTTTCTTTCAATTATTTATTAAATTATACAATACAAAATTTTATGATTTCTTAAAAATATATTATAATATATTCTTAAAAAAATTCACAAAAAATATATTATACATAACAAATATTTTGAGATCACATGTTAAAGATTTTTTTTCAATTTTTAGAAAATTAAAAAAAATTTGATTTAATTAATTTTTAGATTTAATTTTCATCTTTCTTCAAATATTAAATCTAATAAATGTAAAATTAATGTATTAATGTATTAATGTATTAAATATATTATTTATCATGTATTTTTTTGAGTTTATTAAAAAATTTATACGTAACATTTTAAGATCTAACACGTGATGAAACTATTTTTTATAAAAAAAATGAATTGAATAAAAAATAATCGGGTTCAAATACTGATCGGCTCGATTTGGTATAAAATGTTTTTTATACAGATATATGTGTGTGTGTATATTATATTAATTAATGAATTAAGTTAAATAAATTAAATTGAAATTAATTCATTAATTATTTATTATATTGAATAGCAAATCTTGCTAATCATTAATGGACTGTAAAGAATAAAAATGCATAAAACCCGGAAAAATCTATTACAATCTATGGAGCGAATCTTGCTAATCATTAATAAACTATAAAAAATAAAAATGCATAAAATCTATTAAAATCCGAAAAAACCCGGGTTTTTAAAAAAAAAACTTCTCTGTGTTGTTTTTTTTTAATTCGAGTTATTTCAAACCCTGTCTCCACTATCAAAGTCACACCAATATTATCTATCTAATTCTCTATTTAAAACCTTACAATTTTTGTAAGGAACATTTCTTTTTTGGAAATGCTTATATTCTATATAAATTTAAAGAAATATTTTTTCTAGATATGTGTATATTATGTACTATATATATATCCAAGATGGCCTATCGAAAAAATAGATTGAACAACTCCTACAAAAATGATTTTTCGAAAAAACGCAAAAACAAATCAATTTGTATTAGGAAGGGGATCTTTTGTAATTCTTACCCTTAACTCTCTAAATGTCAATACCTAAAAAATTTCAAATGAGTAGAAGGGTCAAATAATACATTATTAGAAAGTCTTCCAGTTCTCTACATTCCTACGTTTGATTTTTTAAATTCGATCAATTGGTTTAGAAGATTTGGAGTGTAAATCTAAAAGAAATAAATCTTCATATCTTCAAACTTTCTTCTTTATATCTATCTAATCAGTCCATTAATAAGTTACAAGAAATATCCAAATATGTATCATGTAATTTAGCATAGTAATTGTTCAAAATATTGATAGATTTCCATACAATAACAGCAACAGTTTCTGCTCGAAACGTCGTCGTACATTCTGCAGCATTTGTGAATTTGATGGCATTCGTCGATATGTTGATATAAATCTTCTAAAAAGAAGCTGGTAGTGTTGCATAAATTTTACTTTTTTAAGTAATCTCACAAAAAAAAATCTAATGATGACAAATCTCCAAGAAGGTCATTCAATAGCGCCTCTCCTTCCAATCCAATGACTTGGAAAAGTTTTATCCGAATATTCCGAATAAGCCGTGCATAATGTGAAAGCTCCGTTCTGTTGGAATACTAATTGATCTTCGAGATAATGCTTATCATTCTCGATAATATCAGTTAAAGTTGGATTAATGATGTCTTCTAACAATTCCAAATATATATCCCCATTCAAATTATGAAGTAGAAAAAAGAATTCAATAAGACGATTGCCAAAAATACCAGCTCAAACATTTAATTTTTGTGAGTGTTGGATATGGACTTCGTAAAATCCTCAGAATAGAATCTGCCTAATAACAACAATTATAGCAATTTATTATATTATTGAAAAAAGAACATTTGTTGGAAAAACAAATATTAAAAAGAAAATTTGGATTATTAGCCACCCGTTCACTTATGACTTCACAAGATTACAAACAACAATCAAAATCATCTTAAGTTTAGTATTAAGTTCCTGTAACAACTTAATTTTATATGGATGGAATTTGTGGTGTTTCAAAATTCATTGAATACTAGTTTGACTAACACCACATACAGCAGTCAATTGTCTCGTACTCCATGTAGGATCGATAGCAGTATGCTATCGTTTACTTAGAACGCCATTTCGTACAGAATTTTCAGCATTTCTTTTTTTATTGATCACGCATCTAATCTCTTTAAATTTTGCCACTAATCACTCCAAAACATACTTGCGATTAACATGCTTATTTGTATGTCCTTGATTGAATAAAGGAAGGTCCCGTTAGTGCATGATGCGATAGCACACATCCACAAACATCGGCCAGTTTTCTAGTAACTTTTCACTGCTTTACCAATGAGAATATTTTATTTTAAATTAGCCAACGATGTGGAACTCCTCCATTAAATATAGCAGGGAACGGAAATTATTTTTTAAAAGTAACAAGTTACTTGTTATTAAATAAAAAAGTAACAAATTATTGTTATTAATTACCGATTTTTAAAAGTAATTCGTTACAATTCTTTGTGCAAGAAAAAATTCAGTACCAACTTCACAACGCGAAACAAATCGATGTATTCATAGTGGATTCTTACATTTAAGATTGCTTAAGTACAATCTTAAGATGTCGTAAGCCAATCCGAAGACTGTATTAATATTTTATGACATTATATTTAAGACAGTTTTAAAATAAAAATGGACTATGAATACCGCGTTTCACAGTTGTAGATCTTGAATCAGACAAAGAGGACGGAGATTTAAAGAGAGACTGCACCATGTTATCCCATCTCATAGAAATATTCCGGAGCAAAGTGGGGTGAATAGAGATCTCTTGTCCTCTGAATTTCAACAGAGCAACTTGGAAAAGGCAGTTCGCGTGTTATTCGGTATGACTGTAATGTTGCGAAGTATGAAGACTTTATTGTAAAGATAATCAAATTGGTTCGAAATACAGAACTGCGGAGTAAGGAAGTACAGAACTGCGAAGTTGATTTTTACATGACTATCGTTGAAAAACGAGAGAACCTGGCACAAGTTTATATTTCAGAGTGTTCGTAAAAGTTCGTTATACATTCAAATGGAAAAAGATTCATTGTTACAATACTAGTGTAATATTCAAAGACTTTTAATAAACTGTTTGTGAATTCGAAACTGTAACTATCATTAGCTACTAAAACGAAATTATTCTTTGAAGTTCATCTCTATCCTGTATCAAAAAATCCTAGATATTTAGATAGATATTTCTCTAAATATCTTGGAGAAAAAATTACAGCACATTTATTATTTCCAAAGAAAAGTGCCATCATTTCAACCCTTTCTGCAATCGAGTAAACTATAATGAAATTCATTTGTCGCACATTCTACTAAGTAGATACTGTTATGGTCTTGCTTAAAGACATTGAAAAAAGCCTATGGTTGTTAATAGTAGATTCTTAATATCAAGAATACAAAAGAAAAATCAAACAGGAGCACAGTAGAAATAATGATCAAAATTCATAACACTTTGAATATCTATAGACATACCTTGTTACTAAAGTCAGAATCTCTATTATTGTATGGAAATCGATTATCAACATTTCAAACAATTATTACGTTAAATTATATACGGTACGTACACATTCCTTGTAACTTATTAATGGACTGATTCAATAGATAAAGAAAAAGTTTGAAGATATGAAGATTTGTTTTACATTTCACTCTGTATCTTTTGAAAGATACAGAGTGAAATGTACGATGAATTGATCGAATTTAAAAAATCAAATATAGGAATGTAGGAAATTGAAAGACTTTTCTAATGATGTATCACTCCTCATATTTGAAATTTTTTAGGGATTAACACTTTCACTTAGGGAGTTGAAGTTGTAGGAGTGTAAGAATTGTATATTAAAAGATGTCTTCCCCCCAACATAAATTGACCCGTTTTTTCTTGAAAAATTATTTTTGTAAGAGTTATTCAGTTTTGTTTTCAGTTTTGTTTTGTTTCCAATGGGTCACCTTATATGTATGTGTATATGTATATGTATATATATATATATATATATA
>NW_017259277.1:3626-4284 GCF_001594045.1 Atta colombica | reverse complement strand
TTGATTTTTTGTCCATAAGTAAATATTAATAAAAAATTGAATAATTTATAAAACAAAATGTAAATACTTTACATTTTGTGTTAAAATATATTAGAAAATATATAATAATTTTTTTAATTTTAATAATTTTAGACATAGAAAATTTATAAGACTTTGAACAAAAAAGCAAATATGTTATAAAATAAGATTTAAAAAACAAAAATATGCAATTATATTTTCTAAGTGCAGTACAAAAGAGAGTCTTACAAAAGAATAAATCTTTACAAAAATAAATTTAACATTATACCATTCAATATTTTTCTTCAGTCATATTTTTATCATAAAAAAATAAAAGTTATGAGACACAAATAAAAATATGTTAAGATAATTTAAATATAAAATAACAACAGATTATGAAATATTATATACTACATTTCGATCTTTATATATAAATACCTTGAATTTGTTGCTCGATGAATCCACATCAAGTGCTTTTAAAAAATATTCTGCTGCATTTAGTATATCGTTATGCAGAGAAAAATAAGTTACAGCAATAGCTAGAAGTATAGCTATTTGTCGTTCTTTAACTATCTGTTCATATTTCTTCAACATTCGTAATAAATGTGGTAGTGGTTCTAGCTCTCCTACTTCCCAACCATATTGTATATAGGCGAGTTCT
>NW_017259277.1:0-3526 GCF_001594045.1 Atta colombica | reverse complement strand
GTAACAAGCATAGATAGGAAAAGAATGCAGTTGGTAAAAATATTTTTTCAACGAATAAAAATTTATTTAAGTATAAAAAATATTTTACATTTTTTTATATATCTGTATTGCATAACTCATATTTATCTATTCATTATCATTAGAATTTTTTCATAAAATATAAAATTTAATTAGATTTATTATTTCTTCTAAATAGTACAATAATATTATATTACACTAACTTTATAATCTCCGCTTTGCTCGTATAATATTGCGGTATAATGCAAAGATGTAGAATTATTTGGCGATATTTTATGTACAGCATCAAGACATTCTTTTGCAAATAATCTTTCATCCGAAGATGCACGTAGAAATATAAGAGCTAGTCGTAATAGCACTTTATTATTAGTTGGTTTTGTTTTTAAAATTTGTTTGGCTATGTTTATTACTTCTTTTTCATTAGCATTTTTCTTCATCATATAAATTTTATCTCGATTATATTTGTTAAAACTTTCAATACGCATTTGCAAATAATATACTCCAAACCTGTCATTCTTAGACATAGCAAATGCTATTTCAAAATGTGCTTTTTCCAAATCTGATACGTTAGATGCAACATTTATTGTACGTCTTTGACGTCTAAGATTCTTTGCCAAAATAAAATGCCATAATGCACAATTTTGATCCCTTTCCACTGCTTTCTTAGCAATGTCAACTGCTTTGTGCATACCAAAATCATTTAAGCATGACCATATAACACTTTGACAGCCATACAACGCACCTAATTCTATATCGTTGAAATCTTTAGGATCAATAACATTTTGCAATATCTCTTCTAGTCCATCTATATCATCAGCATTATACAAAATAAAGCATTTTGTAGCATAAAAAACATGTTCAATTGTTCTTATTATCTGATTAAATTCTATCCTATAATCATACAATGATAACATAGATTAAAAAAATAATACATATTGTATATAAAAAATAAGTATTGTATACTGTACTTTTGTTGAATCTGTTTTAAAATTTCTCCAGCTTTTTCAATTCTTTTTGTTACTTCATTGTTATTTGCACTTAACAAAGCTTTGTAACATTTGAACAAAGATATTAACAATTGTTCTAAGGGATAAGATTTTTCGTCATCTATTTCATCCTCGTCATTTTCATCGTCTTGCTTCTGATGAACTAAGGAATGTTTTATCACACTGTCCAATATTTCCCAAGTAAATGGACAATGTAATTTTGAAAGCTTTGCTTTTGTACTTATCTCTTCTTTATCAGGCATATTCTTGATAAAAAAAAATTTATTTATTATCATTGATAAAATATTTAAATATGTATGATTCAAAATTAAATTCTTAATAGAAAATAAGTTTTAGCTCTATATTTTATAATTTAGCTAGTAGTAAATTTTATAATTTATTTCTAATCCTTCTTGTTCCTTTCAATAAATTTGACTCTGTTCTCGTACTCCTTTATTTCAATTGTATTGGGTTATCCGGAAAGTGCCGATTTTGAAGGAAAATTGAAACGCAGATTTAAATTTTAGTATACATTTATTAAATTATACATTTATTAAATTATATAGGTTAGTCGGCACGAACTTTCCGGACAACCCAATAGTTAGAAAGCACAAGAAAACTAATTGAAATACGTATGAATAAGTTATATTTAAGCTGATTCTACAATGAATCAGTTGATACTGATAGTCCTAAGTCTCATTGGTGAATCAGAGAAGTTGGCCAATCTGTATGTATGTACAATTAAGACTACTAAGATTTTCTTGAGATTGACGAAATTTAACTTTCTTCCTTCCCATTAGTCAAACTAAACGACTCGCTGTATGCACAACTAACAACTAGTATATGCAAAAAAATCATACTCATCTATTTAGGTTAAAACTAATAAGACTTGAGACTTCCGACTACCGATTCATTCAGCATTATTTTTATAAAATTAAGTCAACTTTCTTTCTTGAAAAAAAAGATAAAAAATAAATTAAACCGAAATTAATGTTAATTTACATTGGTAGAAATGGATAATACACATACATATCTAAAATTGGCAATTATGAAATATTTTATACTAAAATATATATACATACTTCTTGTTTTGATTATTAATGTGTATTAATAGCTCTGTTTCCTATAACTAAATTAATAAAATGTAAACTCATAGAACTTAAAGTGACTCAAACTTAACTTAGGTTTGATATTTGATTTTTGTTTACTTTCGATAGCTTTTAATTTAGATCTGTCGCATCGATAATTATTTTTGATAGCTTTTTTTTCGGAAATAAACCACCAAAATTTTTTCTTTCGTATAATCAACATTATGGCGAATTCAATTGGAAGCACTGGCTTAGTTTCCACCGAAAGTTTAAACCGGATCAGAAAAAACTAATCAATTACAACAGTTGATCATTCCTCTATCGTTCGATTGTAAAAAGGGAATACTCGACTGTAATTGGTTCTTACATTCTGATTCGTGAAAATTAGGCCACTGCATATTAAAGCCGTTGTATATTGATTTGAGTATAAAAATAAAATGCGAATATTTCGAATTATAAAATACATACACTATTTTACCTAATAATACAATAAATAATGTATTGAGTATTTTACAATTTAATCGATTTCTATATTTATTTATAAACACATATTTACGTTATTTTATGTATGTACAGCGGTTTTAACGTGCATCAATGCGTCCAATCAAATTCGCTATTAGTTCTATTTTTGCCCATTATTGTTGCAAAATGACTTACTCAAGACTTATTTAATCAACAATGTCTTTATAATTTGTAATATCTTTATTATTGTAATTCATGATATTAGATATGCATATACCTATGCATATCTGGGGGGGGGGGGGGTATTCCTAACGGATTAGCTTAAGCTTATTTTTTCCTTTAGATGTTGGCAGTTCCGTAATTAAATCGAGAATGTTCCAAACCCATCGGTTGTCAAACTTCAGGCCGCAGCACAGACTTTTGCCCGACACATAACGCATAGTGCATAAATAAATCAACTAATTAGAATCTTTCCTTTTCTCCCATTCCATGGAAAAGAAGATTGATTGATTTCCTTATGCACTTATGCATTATGCGATATGCAAGTCTATGTTGCGGCCATTAGCTACTAGCTTCTATTATTACGACCATGGAGTAATAAGGAGATCAAACTCAAACGGCCGATCGAAAAAGTGAGCTCGAAACACGGTCACAGTATAAATACAGTATAAATACAGTACGTACAGAATGGATGATGATCATCAGCATCTTTGATGGAATGGGCCCCATGATTCGCCGATTTGAATTTTTATAAAGCTACAGAATGATTTTTCTAAAAAAAAAACATAATTCAGTCGTATCATGAAAATTGTTTATAGCGAGTATATTTTTAAACCAGAATTATATATAATGTTAACGAATTTATTGTATAAAAATAATATTTACATTAATAATAATATGAAATAGTAATAAGTAAATTAAAAATATTAATTGATTAAATACCATATGAAAATTGTAATTAAATAATTGTGT
>NW_017259276.1:65665-78055 GCF_001594045.1 Atta colombica | reverse complement strand
TTTCCATTCACACGATAAGATAATACAGGCTGAAAAAGTGGGGGGGGCTTCGCATGGGGAGAATACATGACATCGTATGAGACATGATCTGTTCGAAATTGAAATTTGATGCTTCTCAGTGCGAAATCAGGAGACATTCGTCTCCTACGTAGACATCGGGATGCTTGATTGGATAAACACCAATAAGTAGGTACAGAGAACATATGTAACGTTACTAATTAGGCGATATGGAAATAGAGTTGTTGTCTAATGTTTCATCAATCACTACTAAATAAGAAGTGAATTATTAAATCATAACAAATAATGATAAACATAAATTAAAAATTGCAGAAATATTATAATAGAACTTACTGTTAATATTTTGCGAGTCACAGTCATATGAGTTTTGTAAGCCATAAACTTGTTCCCCTAATCTTTAATCACCAAATTTACATCGATTACATTTACTGGCGTGAAAGGACCTCCATCTGTTTTAGTATTAATTTTTTTGAAGGCAAATTTCCTTTTCGTATCTTTTTTTAAATTATTATATTTTTCTTTTAAATGTTTCACACTTCTAAACGCATTGCCACTATTTTTGCTATTAAATTCACTTTCAATTTTCAACCTACTTTCTCTTTCCATGTAACGACGTTACTCTTCTTACATTCTTAATATTTTTATATTTTTCAACGAGACTAATTAGAAGTTTTCTTCGCATTTCGAGAAATTTGATGCTCGTTTCTTTTTTTTCATATTTGCTTTTTTTTGGGACTGAGACTGCTATGAATTGAGATTTTGTATTAAGCGCAGAAATATCAAATTATATTCAAATTTAGTTAATTTATTAATAAAAAACAATAAATAATGTTAGCTTATTTATACCTAAAAAGTTTAATATATTAAACTTCTCACTAGCTAGGTAGCAAGCTGACATTACACTTATCATTTTTACATAAAAATATCAAAATATCGAAGTGACAAAATGTTATTTTGCTGAAGATACTTATCATAGCGCATATATTATATTTCACAAATTTTAACAGATTTATATAATAAAAATGATGACAGATTTATATAATAAATGAAACGAGATATATTTTAAACATTTATCATATAACAAATCCTACAGATCACACCGATTTAACCTCAATAACGCCAAACATACGAGTGTTGCCATCTCAATAGAAATACACGTAACCTTTGATTTAACTTTAATCATAAGGTTATGAAACAGTGTAAATAGTTAACTATCAAGTTATAATTAATTTAATTTTTTTATTAACTATATATTGTGAATTCGGGCCTTAGAGTCAGTTTCGTTAAATAAACTTTCTGTTTACATCATTGTTTTATGTAAGATATGTTGATAACATTGCTTTAGCTATTGACAATGCTTAAATTGATAAGATTCTTATTAAATTTAATTTTTACCACCCAAGACTACAATTTACAATGGAAATTGGTGACTTAGACTCATTAAACTTCTTGAATATTTGCTTGATAAAAGAAGAGGAAACTCTTATTTTTGATTGATATCATAAACTTACATTCTCGGGTCATTTTCTCAATTACTTCTCATGGCATCCACTCTGTCAAAAAATTGACACGATTATTGATTTAACTAATAGAGCTTTATTACTTTCTCATCCAAGTTTTCATAAAAAGAATTTTGACTTAATTATAAAAATTCTTCTGAATAATGGTTATCCTCTAAGTTTGACATTCTCAACTATTAAAAAAAGACTTTACAAAAAATTTGATCTTTTTAATCGTATTGACGATTTTGTTACTGATAAACAATTGACAACTCAAGAAGAAATCAATAATAAAAAATTTTTCTCTATATCGTTCTTCTTAAAACATACAATTTTGCTTCCGCCGTTTTTTTTCCGAAATTCGAGGCTTTATTGTAAAAAACTGATTATACATTTATGATTCAAAGTATTGTCCATCGCTGGCCACTACTTTCTCTCATCTTTCGGGCGTACGAATCCCGCGTCGAAAAAACTGGTCATCTTTTGAGGCTATCCACGAATCGATCCAATTTTTTACTTCTTCATAAGATCTGCTGGTCAGCCAGGCCGTGTGCCATTGATCGAAACAAGTGATAGTCAGAGGGAGCAACGTCTGGAGAATACGGCGGGTGAGGTAGGACTTCCCATTTCAACGTTTCCAAGTATGTCTTGACTACTTTCGCAACATGGGGTCGAGCATTGTCATGCTGCAAAATCACTTTATCGTGTCTCTCGTTGCGGCCGTTTGTCTTTCAATGCTCGGCTCAAACGCATCAATTGCGTTCAATACCGATCGCCTGTGTGTTGTTTCAGTCGATTTTAACAGTTCATAATACACTACGCCGAGCTGGTCCCACCAAATACAGAGCATGACCTTGGACGTCAAAATCACCGTTCTTGAAGCGTTTAAACCACTCACGACACGTTCTTTCACTAACAGCGGCCTCACCAAGTATTTGAGAGCATTCGATGAGCCTCAGCCGCAGATTTCTTCATATTGAAGCAAAAAATTAAAACCTCCCGCAAATGACGAGAATTTGACTCGTAAACTGACATTTTCAATCGAGAGTAACTTTATGATGCAGACACAAATCGACTAATGTTTCTATTTATGTTAACAGATGCCCAAGTTTATTGTATGACGTCTATGATCTATTTATTTCGACCACCACTTATCGCTAAAGCCATCTATAGGAAAACGGCGGAAGCAAAGTTGTACACCTAATGTTGTATATAAGATTGACTGCAAGGACTGTGATGCGTCGTATGTTGGAACAAGCAGATGCCTTAAAAGCATAAGTGAACATAGGAATAATATTAACAGAAACACGACCCAACATTCAGTTACACACAACATATAAACTTATTTCATGAATTTGATTGGAATAATATATATATCTTTGATAAAGAGCAAATTTTACAAAAAGGATTATTATCAGGGATGATACATATTAAAAAACTAGGCCTGAATCTACGAAACGATATACTTTCTCTCGATCTATTAGATAGAGATCTATTTTTAAAGATGTAATGCTTCCAATCTATATCGTTTATCCTCGTTTATTTTATTAATTATTTATTACTTATACTTATTGTCTTTGTAAATACATGTTGTTCACTGTTTTTTTCAATTTTCATTTTACATTTGTTCACCAAACATGTCGTGTTTAATAACTCTTAATTTGTTTCATGTGAGTGAAGTAAAGTTTGATTTTAATTATTATTTATATTGATTTTTTAATTTATTCATAATTGTATTATACAGTGGATCTAATGGAACATGTACAACATACCTTATAGAAACAATTCAATCTTGAGTTTATCAGTCATATAAGTTTATTTTACCATATTTTTTGCGGATAACTTCATGTTAATAATTAAAATAACTTCATGTTAATAAATAAAAAAGTTAAAATATTTTTTAATTCCTTTCAGTCGATTCAAAACGAAAAAATCTTTTTTTTAGTAAATTTAGTAATTTGATGACTAAGATTAACTCGATATCACTACCACATTTTTTTCGTATTTCATACGTTAATAATTTATTACTCGTATACGCATCATGTAATTTTATAATTAATAGTTTAAGTAAATTTCTTTGTACTAAAGGGAAACTACCCTCTGCCCTTTTCAAGAAAAGCAGAATTATGTTCCAGAATGGGAAAATAAATTATTTTATAACGGGAATTTATTTGTTGATTTAGGAGCTCGTAAAATAAATACGAACCGATGTTTGAACAATCCCCTTAACAGAAGAATCATCTCCTACGTGAAATGGGCAGAGGGTTTTCCTGTTAATGGGTTGCAGCTCAAAAATCGGTTCATACGTATGTCGCGAACTCCTAAATCAGATAATTCCCATCGTAAAATGATTTATTTTCCTTTTCTGTAATATATACATACATAGTTCTCTTTTGCGTGAAAAGGATAAAAGATAATTTTTCTGCTAAAGAGTTGCAGTTAAAAAATTAACGATTATATATTTTTGTACCAGTGTTATGCCAGAACTATATTCATTAATGAAATTTTAGATGTAATTCTATTTTCAGTGACTTACTTCTTGAGGATAAATTAATTTTGGGGTTGTTTTGAGGATAAGGGATGGAGCTCGAAAATCGAAAGAGCACTGATTTAAGAGCTCATAAAGAGCTCTTAAATTCTGAGCTTAGGAGTAATTCCTATTACTAATTTTAAGGAGGGTGGGAAGCTGAGTGAATGTCCACTCAGCCCCCCATCTTTAAATTAAGATTCCTATTAACCGGAACGAGCTCAACATTTTTTTTGCGAGCTTTGAAAGCTCATAAATTGCTCCAAATTCTGAGCTATATATTTTTTTATTTTGGCATGGTGGAGGGACAAGTATGATTGGAAATGCATTTAAACAAGGAACACGTATTACTCAACAAAAAATAAATAACACTTTAGTACACGCAGAAAATTTCGCAATATTCAGAAAACCGTAACTCGGTGAAAAATTATCGCAGACAAAAAATGTAAAAAGCAAAAGTGGTCATTTTTTGCTCCAATGTTCAATAACTCAGTGAAGAAAAATTATACAGCAGTAAAAAAGCAAATTGAAGGTAAAGATTCACTCTTTCGACTGCCGTAAGAATCAGTGATTGAAATATCAATTACTGATTTCGAAAGTAGAGATTTCAATCTTTCAAGTGCTTTTTTCATTTTTTATCTGCGATAATTTTTTACCGAGTTACGGTGTTCTGAATATTGCGAAATTTTGAACATGTTCTAAAATGTTATCTATTTTTTGTTGAATAGTATATAAGGGTGGATTGTTATTACGAGATAGTGATTACCCTACAAAATCATATTTAATATCATCGTTATTAAATCCATGAACTCTTTTACTCCTGCTGAACTGCTTTACAATGTACTCGAAATATTATAAACGGTTCTTTGGAATTAGAAAAGACATTTTTCAGTTTTAGCTTTAGGGCTATATTTGCGATTGAACCAATAATAATAGCTACTGCTGTTTTACACAATGCAGGTCAAAATGATGATAAAGAAATCCGAAGATCTTAAGTAGTAAGTGGGAAGGTATGGCGGGTCAAAACAAACCCTTTCTACGCCTCCCCAAACGCCATGGGCGTGGTCTAGACGAGTCCGTCTGGAAAAATGGGGGGCTCTGATGGATGAAGGGGTGGGAATAATAATGTAATTAAATGGTGCGTTCTGATTGGTTCGCTCTAATTATAATTGCCAAAGATTGGCTCACTCCATACATTCCCACGAGATGATTGGAGAAGGGGATAGAAGACCTTCGACAAAATGGTGGATGAAATCCGAAAAAATAGTGAGTGGAGATTGTGCAACATTTTTTTTGTCGTAGGAGAAGGACGAAATACGAACAACGGAGATGAATAGCAGATAGTTTTACAGATAGGTGGTCATTTCTTGCTGGCACGATCCGATGTCTCCGACGTATTGATGTTTATTAGTGAAAATGTTTTTATTATTTATGATTGGATCTGTTATGAAAATTTTCAAATCTAGGAGACTCTTTTGCTTGGAGAAAATGAGAGATAAAACAGAAACGAACATATTCAGTTGTCATGGTATGACCTCTCGTGATGATTCTGGCGTTACGCTAAAGAAAAAGTTATTTTTACATGTACGTTTTTTACATCTAAACCTGAAATACTAGAAGAAGAGTCTATTGTAAAAGAGCGAGATTACGGATAAAAAAATAGAGGGTTTATGCTATAAAAAAAGAATGTATTTGTATAAATTCTTCATTATAGGAAAATACATAATTCAATTGAGTAATTAAAATAAAAAAAAAGTTTTAAAATAATTGGACACAAATTACAATTTTCAGTTCGTAAGAATTATGTGAAAAAAAATCATATGAAAAATTTCATTATAAATTAGTTAATTGAAATTAATTCTACAAATATTATGTTAAAATATGAATCGAGAAAAATTAAGTCGTTAATTTGCATGCGTACATTACACGCAATTTCGTCATAATTATGTTTTAGTTTTAATGTTATGATTTCACGATTAACATAATTTACAGGTAGTTTTAGTTTACAGGCAGTTTCAATTTCTTTAATTAAATATTGTGCACATTTGTTGACATTATCAGAGATTCTAAATGTTTCAAATGCGCGTTTTACTTTGCAATCCGAGGAAGATAGTTTCCTGCATTACAATTACCACTGCATAGGTTCTTCGTTTCTTCATCGGAGATGTTGCATCCAATGTTTTCTTTTTACTCTGAAGATCTCTACTGCTATTTCCCATAGAATAAGATTCTTCTTTATCTTCTTTATATCAACAATATTGATTTTGCACCGTAGAATGTGGTAAAATTGATGAGGATATCTTTTAGGATCCTCATTTTTATCACATAATAGGATTTTTTCTTATGACAATGGAGTCTGTTTTCACAGCTTAAATACTTTTTCATGAATCCCATGTTGTCTATAAACTGTTGCCAACAGTCTGCGTCGAAATAAATTCCATCTGCATTGTTTCTGAGTTAATTTCACAAGAGGAAGATTCCTTCGTTAGTTTTTTGTAACTCCACATGAATCATCTTCGTATGAGAGTTGTTAAGACTATATGTTGTTGGATAGCATCATATGAAATCGAGCGTTGTTTTCCATGTCCTCGTCTTTATGTGTCTACTGATTGAGATTTTGACAAAATCGCGAATCCAGTCCGCTTTCTCCGCAATAGTAATGTCTTTTTGCTGAGCCATTCCTCTTTTGCGTAATATTGAACGACACAAATAATTCAAAATGTCGGAAAATGAAGAAACACAGCACTTGTTTGCTCATGATATAGTCACTTCTCATGATAAGACTCGAATGAAACAGCACATCGCTATCCGAAGCAATTTGTGCTTACATACTTTTCAAAAATTAACAAAAAAAATTATAAATTCTAGAATCGTTCTTACGTTGCTATGACGCAGTTTTTTTTCAAAGAAAAGAAATTTCTCGAAGGTTGAACGGAATTATTTCAAACATGTTTAAACATGTTCAAACTTGTAATATCTGAGCGTTAGGCGAAAAAAATTGTAAATTATTAAACTGACGACCAATGAGTTATAAATCTTTGATACGAAAAAATTTATTTGAAAAGAAGAAAATATATTGAAACATTTTTCAAAGTAAAAAAATAGAAATATTTTAGAAGTAACAAAATTTACAAAAGAATTTCTTTCAAGATTAACTAGAATAATAACTTTCAAGATTAATTAGAATAACGAAATTATTTTACGTTCGGACATATTCAAACTTGTAATATTCGAGCATGGAAAAAATTGTAAATTGTTAAACTGTCAAATAGAGAGTTATAAATCTTTGCAAAAAAAATAGATAGCAAAAAAAAATTTATTTGAAAAGAAGAAATTGAAATATACATAATAACAAATAAAGAATATTTTTACATTCCCGAGCAGTCTAGACTGAATATATAATAAAAAGTTAAATTTTTGTGAGTAGCATACGTTAAATTTCTTTAAGAGCAAGAAAATTCTTTTCAAACTTCGTTTATATAATCCATTTATGTGATAGAAAAAAAAAGTAAGTTTTCATTTTCTCCTAAACAGGAAAATAAATAAATCCTAAACAGTACAATTTTTTCATCGGCTTTCGTTAAATTGTTAACTTTCTCAAAGCTCACTTTTAAGGGAGGACAGAATTTTCTCTATTTAAATAGCGAATTTGTTAGGAAAAACTATTTTTAAGTTTCACTTCGTGAAAACTTCTGCTACATGAGTACTGTGCAAAAGTCATGTGTAAAGTCACGTGCAAAGTTCAGTGAAATGAGTCTCGAGAAAGAAAATATTTGCAGGATCATAAAGCTTGTTACGACGCTTGATCCGCGAATAATTCCGGAGAAATTTTTATCCGGTTTGAACGATGTTTCAGAGAGCAATATTTGCTTTTCGCCGGCTTCGCGTATGAATGTTCGGACGCAATATGGGGAGTATTATACCAATTAGAGTATTTTACTAAGGACACAAGTATTCTCAAATTAGCCCAAGAAACTGTGTAAATGCGATGAATGTTTAGGCACGAGGAGGAAGATGTGGGATATATCGCGAATCTCTTCTCTCATCTCACCGTAGGTAAATAAAAATATTTCACTTTCATTTCCTAGATATTTTGTTGTTTTCATATATGAATAATTTGATTATATTCAGTTTGAAATAATTAATAATTTCTAAAAAATTAAATTGTAGAAGATAATATTCAAGAGAGAAGTACCACAGTAAACCCACTCCCCACAATCGCGGAAACGTCGCACACAGGAAGAACCACAGACAGAACTTACGTCGCGTAAGTGTAACGAAAATTAGAAAATTGTAAAAATGAACTTTTTATAATTTCCTCACATTTAAATATTAATTATTTTCTTTTTTTTTAGGAAGGGCACGAATTGTTTTATCGCAGGAGTTGGAAGAACAAGAAGAAGAGAGAGAGCGAGGCCGGAAATTCCAATCATTTTGCTTTCGTTGGATAAGTTGATATCTAAAAGATAAATAATTTCTAAAATAAACACTTTCGAATGGTGTAAAATGTTAATATAATATTTTCAGATACGGAAGTAGATGAAGTTTCTCTTGATTCCGTCATGCGTTTTCACCTGATAAGTTCATGAAAGACCAAAAAAAATATATTTTATCTGAAGGTAATAATTCAAGACAAAAACTATGACATTGTTTTTCTAGAATACGATCATATGTATTCTCCCACTCTTCCAGTAGAAAAACAAGAAATAAAACAGAAGGAGAAGGAGGAAGAGGAGGAAGGGAGGAGGAGGAAATTATGGAAAGAGAAGAATGCGAAGCTATTGATCAAGAGGAAGGACAAGTAGAAGAGCAGAAGAAAAAGGAGGAGCAAACTCAAGAGAGACAAGAAGAACATCTGGAAGAGCAAAAGGAAGAAGGAGCAAATCGGGAAGAAGAGGAGATTCAAAGCAAAATTCCTACAGGTATATAATCCTTCTTTTTTTTTATTATTTCTTAATTCTTATGCTCGAATTTAATTTATGTACGAATATCGTTATTAGGAATTCCTCCGTCTCCTGTTCCGCGAACGAAAGAAAAACTTTCCTTGCGGTGTCACAGAAGGATATTCCGTTAAAGATTAGTAACCTTATCGGAAAATATTACATTCGTATACACATCTATTAAATATGAGAATAATGTATTCAAACAAATTTTGTCATATTATATATATTAAATGAAAATTTATTATTCATTTTTTATATTTTTGTATAGAAGCGAACATTCTCGAAGAGTTACAACATGGAAAAGGACGAGTCTCCCTACCTCAAGAGGAAGTATCAGCAGAGAGAGAGAGAGAGAGAGAGAGAGAGAGAGAGAGAGAGAGAGAGAGGAAGCACGAGGGGAAAACCCGAGAAAGGAGGAAGATGTTCCTGAAGTGGAAGGCTCTGTGGAGGAGGAGGAAGACTTGCAACAAAATCAAGGAAACGAGATCGGGGATTTTAATTATTTATTTTTAATCGAGGAAAATTCGCGTCGGTTCAAAATTTTGCGCTGTTAGAGAAAGAGATGACACTTCGTTTGCGTCCGTTATCACAAGGTGTCGAAATTCATGAGTGATTTGAAAACGCATTCCGCGAAATTTATGCTTACACATTATATATCTCCGATTACAGAATTTTCATTTGATTCAGCGATTTTAACACATGGTCTTGTGGAATTATCATTTTGCCCAGCGCGCGACTTAACGAAGACATTTAGCATGTTGTGAGCTCGGTAGCGCAAAGCGCCAGTGGTCTCGATATCGCGCAGAATTTTAACATATGCGTTTTCAATGTCACGGCATCGAGAGTTGGATATTCTGCGAATAAACTTATGCGGGAAGACGTTAGAAAACGTTCGATTTTATTAATCTCCAATTCTAATAATTTAAAATGCTTTCCCCGCTCTCTTGCGCTCAAATTTATTTATGAGTGTGATACTTTACGAGCGGGAGAACTTCATCGTCGGTGGGAGGCGATAAGACACGAAAATTTGGTTTTGCAACATAATTTCGCGCAAGATTTGCAGACACAAAGAGCTAGTGTTACCATACCACCGGAGGGTTGCGGGATTTGGAAAATCGAATATTTCCAATGTTTTTTCACAGCATCCAATGTCGCGATTATTGTTTACAATTTTAATAATTTCGAACGCAGCAAAGAATATAGACTTTTATTCGACTGATCTCTTACTAGGACATGAGGATACTCTTGCTAGGACATGAGGCTTCGTATCGATTATATATTATGTATTACGAGGATGAACGTCAGACCTATTTTCAAATTTAAAAGCAGCCGCGGGGAGTAAGGGGGGAATATTGTATTTCGTGTAATATTGATTACCGCGAGGAGAGAAATCATTTTGTTTAACAAGTGCGTTGTAATAATGTGCCGAACAGCAGGATGTAAATATCAGGTGCGAAATATGCAAACGTTCGTTCTTCGGGAATGCGTGTTTCGAACATCATCGCATGATAAAATCCTACGACGGGAAAACGCCGCGGAGTATTTGTAGCGTAAATTTTGCGACGGTTGCGGATGCATAACAAAATTAACGAAAGAACACGATTATGTTGCCTTTTATAAAATTTGTAGTTCGCCATAACCTATAAACCATTTGTGTTATGTGCAACCTCTTTCTTGTGAAGGTAGATTCTCTGTAACGAATCCGATGGAAATTCTTCCGTAATCGCGAGAGAGAAAATAACACAAATGCGAGCGAGCAAGAGCATGCGAAGGGACCACATTCGTGTTCTATGATTTTGAAACGCAACAAGACGATTTATTTAACGATACCGAAATAAAAATTCACGTCCCAACACTTTATGTCACTCAACAAATTTACGATTCGTGCGCGGAAGTATACGATTTATCGCAACTTTCGTTAGTGCGGAGCGCATGAATTTGTTTTTCATTATGATCCGATAAAGAAATTTGTCGAATTTGTAACACGCCTCACGAAAAGCTTCACTCAAATAATCTGAAAAATAGCACACAATGCGAAAGCTTTCGACGTGCAGTTCTCCAATATATAGTCGAAAATCATTGTAGATTGGAATCTGGAGTGATTTTAAACGGCAAAAATTATATATAGTTATAACAGTAATTTTAACAGTAAGACGTACAAAATTTATAATATTAATTATATGCTGATGCAGTTAGCGGAATTACTTTTGGATTATCGGAAATCTGCGACAAAGGCATTTTCCCGCATCTTTTTAATACTAGCGATAATCAAACATACGTTGGCTTGCTGCCTGACGTTAGTTACTATTACGCATCCGAAACGATGCAAACGGAGAAGATTGTCTTTTGTGTGACAAAAAAAAATAGCATATTTGATTTTCAATAAAATAATCGATTATTGCCGTACCGACGTCGATGTCTTTCGGCGAGCATGTCTGGCGTTTAGAAAAATATTTTTAGAACGCGAAAACGAGTCCACATGCGCGATCATTGCCTCGAGTTGTATGAGAGTATTTCGGAAAAACTTTTGCGCAAAGAAGAAATAGGCATCATTCTGCTGGGGGATATAGATTTAAAGATCAATCAATCAGGCAAAGGCAATGATTAATTTTAAAGGAACGTGAAATTGAACGTTATATCATTATTCATGCGGGACGCGGGAGAGAATATCGGTTAACGGAAGGCATACTCGTTGATGGGTATTATGAGTACGAGAATGAGGGTGAGACTACAGTTGCTTCTTTCACGGGTGCCCGACTTGTTACCGAATAAACCGCGATAAATCTATTCCAAAGATACACTTGATGCGCGATATGAACGAACGATTGCAACGATCTGGCGATTACGTCAGCGAAGTTATATCGTGACGGAAAAGTGGGAGTGTGTTTTCGATGAAGAAATGCGCACGAATCGCGAGACACGTGAATTTCTCGAGAATCATCCTATGATTCGAATCTCGCATCTCGATCCTCGCGATGCATTTTTCCGCGAACGTACCGGTAATATCGTGACACAATAGAGGTCACGGATAACGAGAAGATACGTTATTTCAAGTCCGAAATTTCATTGCAAGAACATGAATATTTATCCAGTCAATATCTCATATCAAATAATGACTATCCGATTGACTTTATTTTTAACACCAATTCACCAAAAATGTTTACGATTATTACTGATCACGATTATTACTGATTATTAATTATTGAACTAATAGTAAAATTGTAATAATTTATATAGCGTATTGATTGCTGCATTTCTGCCAATCTGCGTGACTTACTTTCAACAAGATATTATATTCTACTTTTTCGCTGAAGATGATTCCAAAGTGAGCCAAAACGTTCGATATAATAAATGAAGCCAACGCTTGAATATTGTTTATATCTCCTAATTCTTCGCTCTTATA
>NW_017259276.1:56595-65565 GCF_001594045.1 Atta colombica | reverse complement strand
TATATATAATATAATAATTATATATAAGTATATTTATATATAAGTAAGATAATAGTGAGGATAATAGAGAGGATTCTAATCTATACAGAAATTACTAAATGGCTCTAGTGTCGCGCGGATGAGGAGGGCGAAGTCATAGATGCTAGGTTCGAGGGAAGGGGAAGCACATCGGGGTCCGTGTTAGAGGGGAAGAGGAGATGTTCCTTCTCTCTTTCATCCATTGCGTTCTCTCTTTAAACTATTGCCTCTGTCTCCTATCCATTGTAGGATGCAATTCTCTCTCTTCCACCCATTGCAGTCCTATACATATTATTTATGTTCTCTCTTCCTCCTATTGTGCTCTTTCGTTTTTCTTCTTTTGCACACGATTTTATTAAAGATATTTTTTTTTTACGATTTTCTTAATAATATGACTCGGCAATAATTTTAATTTAGCAACTGATAATATGTTTAGTAATTTGTATGTTTACAAATAACCAAGTTTCTTAATTCTCGAATCATTATTAAAACTGTTATTGAGTAACTATCGAACATTTATTAAACTATAAAATACTGAATAATTACCATTATTGATAGATTCTTATTATTAATAGATTCTTAATTATAGGGAAAGAAATTAAAATGCATTTTAAAAAATCTCATATTTTATTTTTTAAACTTGATATATTTTTTTCTGACTTTGCGACCACCAGTTATATATTTTAAATATATTCTGTAACGCATGATTCTTAACATGTTTTTCATCGTACAGTATTAATAACATCTAGATTATGTAAAGAATCTATATCTTCGTAATCAGCATCCAGAATCTCAATTGTCGAGTCGTTATCGAATATATCATCGAGTCATTCACGTTTTTCACATCCTTTAACATATACAAAAGCCTTATTGTCATTCTCTTCCGCATCAATTACAGCCATTGTAATCAGGCGTTTCGCCATGCTGTACGGGAGCATCCCGTCTTCTCATTGCAATCCATGATGATAAACACTCTGCCAGGAAGCACAATACTTCTCCGACTTTATCAAAAATTTCCATGGCATAAGTAAAAATATGAGAGAGATAGTTCCTTTTCTCAATTTCCTTCACGACAAATTTCTTTCTAACGATAAATTCTTGCAGATCTACAAACATTGATATAGTCATGGTGAACGACTTTTGAGAATTTGTTTGATCATAAAGGATCTTAGATTTTATCTCATATATTAAAAAGAGGGGGATAGTAATTTTTTGACGACAATTTACCTAATTTTGCGTACTACATTTAACATTGGGCTATATTCGATCACGCGGTCGTGTATGATAAAGCAATAGACGGCTGTAGTCGCGGATACATTCTCTTTGAATTCAAATTCTAATCATACATCCATGGTGCCACTCTTGACAGACACGTTTTGTCGCGAGCAGTTAATGGTTATTAGAATAAAACCTTTCAAAAAGGAGTGTAATTGGAATGATGATTCATTTCTTTCACGGGATTTGATAGTAAGATGTATGGAAACGTAAGTACATATATAAAATAGCGACTCTGCGTTTGTCAAAGTCTAGATCATCGTACGGATAAAAATCAGAGTTTAGATAATGTTTGTCACATTGGTTAATTTACAGGTGCTGAAATAAGTTTTACGTGCTGTCATGATATTTTTTTTATCAGTCTGTAGACCAAAGATAACGTATTGTGGTTTTTCCAGCTGAGTCGCAGTCTTGATGATCCAGGAATGCTTCATGTATTTGACAATAGGGGGTACACATACAAATCCTACGAATGGAAACTCATACTCAGATATCGTCCGCTCTTTAAAGCGCGCAACATGAATAGTTTATTAACTTTGTTCAATGCAACGTGAGCCACTCGCCATTGTACTTTGAATAATTCAAGTCGGATCTGTCGCTGGATATCCCACTATAATTGTTACCGTTGCGCGTTCGTATCAAAGTTAATTGATGAATTAAATGATGAGTGTTAATTACCACATGTTTAATTACCACATTTGCAATCCTCGCAAAAGCCCAACAATATGTTGAGCGGTACACAAAAGTATCCATCGTCATTAGTCTTTTCGCGGTATCACTAGAGTCGATAAATCCATTATGTGAACTATATGCGATTTCATTAGAAAACATTACATAACTCTTCATAAGACTAATTATTTCAATGTTTCTGCTGCGATTTCAATCTCCATACCGTTAAATTCATATCGAATTTCGAACATGAAGACCATACAATTACATCCAGAGAAGATTTGGTTGCTTTTGTACATTTTTTTCCTTTGAAGTCAATCTATCTTCGACATAGAGAATTTCAGCTTTCACATGGTAATGTGTATAAGTTCTGTTGTTGTATGAGTATCCTTATCTCGTCGCTATGTCCAAACATCGTGTTGACGTACGGATTGTACGTGTGAAACTCGAACTTGATGATGCAATCGTTAAAAATTGATTTCCTCCAATATTCAAGATATCAGCCATCTCAGATATTTCGTACAACAAAGTCCAATGATTGTAACGTTCGACGCAGTGAGTTTCTTTCTACTGGACGTTCGAATATTTTTTACTGCTGTCGTCTTTCTGGCAAAAATTATGTCCCCTGTCTGTTTCACCTGCTCGTTCAGAACAAGCATCTCACATTATCGCTGTCGCTTCCGTACATGCAATCTAATGGTGATTTCTTCTCCGCGAAAATCAAGCAATTATCCACAATGCGAATCGTCAGATCCGTAATGCTCTGTACGATGATCGGAAGGTAAATGATCTGTGTCGGTCTTTCCGATATCTTATATTCTGGTCTGATACGCTCAGTGAAAATTCATGTATTGTGTGTTCGAACTTTTTGTTGTATGCGCCCGTGGTCACGTAGCGAAACATTTCAATGCGAATGATATTTATGTTGATTATATTCATCGATACGTCTGATTTGTGCCACTGTCGTGGTTCCAACACACGATTCGATGAAAATCCCAATAGCGATCCAATATTGTGAGGTTTGGTGAAAAAACTCAATAAATGCTTTTGATCTCACTCTTCATTGTATTGTCATTGATATGAATAGTCAATGGGTACTGTTCATTCTCTTTGCGAAGCGTTTTCCCTCTCGCAACATAATTAGGATAAAATTGTAGAATTGCACGTCTTATATACTTGTTTATGTCACGTACCATATTTCGTACGATCCTTCGGGAATGACAATTTCTTTGTCATTTTTAACGAAGTAAAATTTATTATTCAATTAATTTACATTAGATATCAAATGATAGGTTTCAAAGTCCGTCAGATCGAACTCGTAGTCGCCATCGCTCAAATCTACGGAAAGTAACAGGCCGCGAGAACGCTACTCTTACTGATGAGCGTAAATGTAAGTGACATGTTTGATTGAATACTGAGTTGAAACAGTGCTATGTAAATTCTTAAATTAATCGTCAACCAGATAAACTGTAGACATAGTTATTCACAGTTGCTTTGATTGTAACATTGATAAGGCGTGCGATTATATTACGTCCAAATATCGTACCAATTTCTTCGGTAGTCGAAGATTGCCGAAACTATCAAAGTAAACAGCGTCTCCCAGCTTCGCGTATGCCACTCAGTGAGTATCAGGTCCATCAGTATTATTCAAATTTATATGATCAGTATTATCCATATTTATTTATTGTTCTCGTTTCAATACTCCCTCTGTTGGTAAAGCACGCATAAAAATACCTCTAAAATATGGAATACGCATTTTGCCAGTCGTTGCAATTGTACGTTGGTAATTACATCCTTCAGCATTTTTGGCAATTATTTTTTTTAATCTTTTTTATTTTTTCCGTTGTGACTTCTCGTCCATACTTGTATGGAGCGAAGTAAACGCCATGACCTTCCATGATGTGGTTATGATGTTTCAGTACTTCCAATTGACATTGCGCGACTTTATTATCGTTTATAGCTTTTACAACTCTCTTGCCGCGCCGCTGATCAACGAGCCGAAGACTTCCGATAGCGGTAGAATAGATAAAATACATCGCGTTTTACCACCGATAATATTTATTTTTTCGTCCGCTTTTTATTCTTCATTTTCCTATACCAATTATCATTTTGGCTTTCATAGCCGCTCAAACAGCTGTGGCAGCAGCTCTCTTTTCAAAAGTCGAATCTTTCTAATCCGTTTTTGCGAGTATTTTGTCAGCTACATATCGCTTCCTAAGATTTATCGCGAATAAGCTATGTCGTGTTCGCGCCACGTTCAATGGATTAATGCCTCGATCACCTCTAGCCATCTTTTCTAAATACCTAATTGAAATCCGGAGATACTCGATGAAAAATGCATATTTATCGCATGATTTAAAAAAACAATTGTCTTTTGTTATTATTGTTGTTGTTGATATTTGCTACAATTTCTTATAAATAGCGCTGGACCATCAATATGCAATCGATGGCAGGGCAAATTAAAATATTTCAAGCACTGGTGAACCTCTGAATCAGCCTTTATATGCTCGGGTAATCGGTCCCACAGTTAATCTATATAATTCTTAAATTCTCATAGCAAAATAATTTTCGATATATATTCCAATTCTTTGGCGATTAAATTACATCACAATTGTGTAACACGATAAGAAGCAATTTGAATACTGAGCGATTTGCGTGCTATAAATATATAATCTCCTCTCAATGTCGTTTTTTTTTTCAATATTATCAGTGAAGGGAGAAGATATGAAGTTCGTGCGACAATCGCAGATGATCAAAATGACTAATGTCGACAGACATTAAAGTACAGAAAAAGAAATATGCAAGCATGGAGACATGCTGCCGATTTCTATACGCGGAATCATCTGCGATCCATCGAACTGCGGCGTGTTGATAAGTTTGCTGGAAAGTCGACATATGTTTCGAGAACGTGTGTGTGTATTCGAAGTCGTTGGAATAGTTGCCAAAATACCAATACTTAGAGAATTTATTATTATAGCACCGATTGAAGAATTGATTCTTTTACATTCTCCAATAATAATGATGTACTATATTATCACATATAGAAATATAGATAGAATGAGACGCTTTTAAATTTTTGTCTTTGATGGCATGCGACAAGCAAGACGCGATCAGAGAGTATTTTGCGATGGGTCGACACGCGGACGTCGACTGCTTTTATTTATGTCAGACATACACAAAGATACCGAAGTATCTTATACGCGATAATGCAAATGTGTTGATCCTGTTCAAACAGGATGATATCAATCTGAAACATGTATACAATGATCATATAAACACTGACATGTCTTACGAAAATTTCCGCGAACTGTGTCGTTGCTATTGGCAACAAAAGTATGGATTCGTAGTCATAAATAAAGACAGTGCGTTTACGAATGGACGATATAGAAAAGAATTTAATGAGTATGCGATATCTTAACATGATTGTCAATACATCAACTACACAACATTCTTTTCGAATGCAACATGAATAACAACAAAGGATCGCGAGAAGATAGCGAAACAAATTGCGAAAACAAATGAATTAATTTGTAAAAAATATCGCGTTTAAAAAAACGGCAAAATAGAGGAAGATAGCATTGGAGGAACACTTTAAGTGGCCTATTGCCAAATCTCTAAAACAGATTATCGAGAATATCGCTAATGATGAATATCAATCAATTAAGAAAGATGTCAATGTTGTAAAGGATAAAAATATTAAGAAAAGAAAACATGAAAATAATGAAAATGTTCATGATGATAAAGATAATAATGATGGTGATGACCTCTGGATAGATAATTCACGGCTTCAATTAACATCATCGTCTAAAAAGTAATGTACAAAAAAATCGAACATACGTCGAATTATGCGTCGCCTGAACTACACGAATTATCGTACGAATTATCGTTCGCACATTTCCTCAGTCAAAGATATTTATGAAACGTCCAATAAACCGTTTAAAACAGTTAGTTAAACAATCGTTGCAAACGCAGCAATTTCGTGAGGAGTTGCATAATCAATTGGGGGCACTTGGACAAAAATATGTAAACATGCTTCTCAATGATGACAGAGAAAAGGCGATTGATCACATTTATGCGTATAGCCTCTCAGCGAGAATAGTACGATGCTCGGTCAAATATTTCGATGTAGATACTAATGACTTTGTGATCGCAAATGGAGTGAAGTACAAAGATACACTAGTTTGTACGTATTAATTTTCAAAAGAATTCTCGACGATACTATTTTCACAAAAAATGATAAATTAGTATATAAAAATATACTGTTGGCAATGGGAATATTCACAGACGCAGTTATACACGTTATAAAGCGGATAATCCAATAGTGGGCAGCAAAGATTACAAGAATATAATAGCATCTTTGATATCAGATAAAATACAAGTTGAAACGGCATGGGCGTGCCACGCGCCAGGAAATTTAACAACAAGTTAGATAAAAGAGTAATACCGAATAAAAAAAAAATGTAATACCATGCAAACCTAAATAACTTTAAACGACAATAAAATCGATTGTGTTCATTGAAAAGATCCTAACGAGTTAGTGGATTGTCTCCGATTGCTTGAGGCTTCGCATCAGATAGATCACAACGCCCACAATAACCAAATATTGTCTATTATCGAGGAGCTTCGTGAAGCTGGCTTTATTATAAATTGAAACGAAAATACACAATCATTTTAGTTGACGTCAAATGTCGATGAACAACGTTTACGTTTAAGAACTTTGTGATATTTTACGCATTATACAGCATCTGTCGGCCCATCGATGTGACTCCCACGATTGCTGATAAACTCTTAAACATGTACAGTGTGTACAGTAGCATAAAAACTATCGCACTCCCGCGATTCAAAGTAGGTGACTCGGTACGGTGTAAGCACATTCAAGACGATCTTTGAGAAAAGTTACACGCCAAGTTGGATCACGGAAGTATTTAGAATCAAAGCACAGAAAACTAATCCTGTGACATACAATATCTATTGGAAGATTACCGCGGAAAACCGGTCGCTGGAGGATATGAGCATGAGTTGCATCGCTACGACGTATATCTAGATGAAAAGGTGTTATGATGAAAAGATAAAAAAGGAGACAAGGTTTGAAATGGCTTGGATTTGATAATTCGTACATCTCTTGGACACAAAGATAGTGTGTTATAAAAATAAAATTTATTATAAATTATTATAAATGTATAATTATTTTTTTCTCTATGTAAATATATATTAAATATAAACGCATTATATATGTTATACACATTATACATATTACATTATACACATTACACATATTACAGATGCATATGTATGCACGTACAAATATATATACATACGTACATACATATGTACATACATACATCGTATATACATGCATACATGTGTACATACATATATACAAACGTACATACACATATATATCTACATGCGTACCATACATACTATACATAATATACACATTATAATGTACATAATATACACATTAAATATATTATACATCATATACATATTTTTATTAATAAAAAATACATAAATACGAAAAAAAAGAAATAAATTTTTTTATAATAATATTTTATAATGTAATGCCCATGGCAGCGTGTTGGTAGAATCTGGAACAATATACCGCTTATCATCGTATGGATTCAAAGCGATTTTTGTTTTTTCGGATATGGTATATACTTCGTGCAATTTCGATCTTATCGATGACTGCCTGCACGTCATTTCAATTGTGTCATTGAGACACTGCGTAATCATTGAATGAATTATCTCGCTACAACGTTGTTCTTGATGCCCTTTGCCTTCTTAGTATCTTTTTTGCTATCGCGCGTACATTTTCACTCTGAGCCCGACGAATTCAGTCATAATTGCACCATTGTTTTCATCTTTCATTAAACCGGAAACTTTTTTATTTACTAGCGGAATATCGTAAACATTGTCGATCGCATAATCGAATCTATTGATATCGTGTTTTATAAGCGTAGACATCATCGCACTCGATAAATAAGGCTGTATCGGTATACGTAATTTTATTTTTCATGAAAGAACGATAACATTTACTCGTAGTGAAATTCGTATAAACATGTTTTAGATATATCGAGGATGCACATACCCACATATCGGTTTGTCGAACCTCGAGTTTCCGCATTTCTATCGCGACCAGGTTCTCAGAAAAAACGCTTCTACTGAAAGTTTGATTTTGCGATCATTGCTTCTACACCGTATCTCTCCCGTATAATCCTAACGCATTACGAGTCGCATATTAACATGGCACATTCTCCATAATCTTGTCGAAAACCGCGTTGTTCATTAATTTGAATAAGTTTTTCTTGAACTCATTATTTGCTAAAGTTCTAAAATTTGTATTGAGTTCGATGTACTCGCGAAGATTGCACGAATTGCAGTATACGATGGATCTTTGTAATGCGGAGACTGTGACAAATACATTGTTGCAGATTGCGATAATGTATGACGTAACACTTTTATCATACAATATCACGAGGAGCTTTTCCTCTTGCTTGCCGAACATTTTCTCGTTGGACAAAACGGTAGATCGGAGTGCGCCATGGACATGTTGCGGATACTCGAAGTCAACCTCGAGAGCATAATCCGTCGGTGAATCTAACGACATTCATAATATCAAAATTGTCTACGTCATCAACTCAGCAAAAATCAGCTGGTATAGCCATGATTGATATATCGCCCAACCATACAGGTTGTTGACGTCATAGTACATCGAGTACATTGATGATTTCGATGAATCAAAAGTATAACAAGTACTGCATGTACTTGTTGTTAGCCTGCACATACCTATTTGAATATATTGACTCAAACCATCATGTACACCACGTTCGATGAGTAGAATCATGTCGGTAAGAAATTCGAAATTGACGCATGTTTCAACATCCCGCGTAAAACCCAATAATGTATAATAATTCGCGAGATCGAGTCCATAACTGGTGATGCAACTATCCCGAAAATTCTCAAATATATCGTCAAAAAATAATACATAATGCGTTTTATAATATA
>NW_017259276.1:40596-56495 GCF_001594045.1 Atta colombica | reverse complement strand
TTTTATATATATAATATATATATAATATAGATCATTGTATTCATCGAAGGTTCGAATGGAAAATCGCTATACGTTGGCAAGCGCGTAATCACTCTCGAATACAGTGTCATCCGAATTATAAAACGATTCGCACGGAGGTAAACATGTATCCTCCAATTTTTCGATGCAGGCAACGTACTCGTACGAAAATATACCTTTACGTGAGAAGATCGAAATCTTCCGCGCTGAGATTAAAAAATTCTAACCGCATAATTTTCAATTTATCTTTATCGATATACGACATTAATTTTTCTAAACTGAGAAATTTAAATGAATCGATAAATCATAATTTTACAAGTTTTTTTTTATCGTTTTTGATGTTATCGACATATTTTGTAAATGAAATATATTTTTCTTTAGATATGAGAAGTACATCCTTCTGTTCTGTACATCCTTTATACGCGATATAATAAAGTGCGTCGTAACCCAATAAATTATAAAAAAACTATGGGAATGCAATATGAATCTTTATAATTTAAGTTGCAATTTGAATGCGCGAGACTTCTATATCGTCCTGTCAAGTGGCAATGATCGCGTACCCGCGTATCATCCGGCGCGAACGGTTTTTCGCATACGTGACAATATATGGCACTGTTAAATTTTTGCCAATCATCTCGTGTAAAATCTGCCGTGGGAACATTAGCAGACAGGATAGTATACGCTTTACAGTATGCGCTAAATTTTTAAGTTTTTCGGCGAACCATGCGACACAATCGTTACCGCGAAAACGATACATACACAATGAGTTGTCGTACGAGCAATGAACATAGTATGCTACTAAATTAAATACCCGATGTTGCTGATACATATAGCTGGATATTTTCATGTTCATCTTCATCTTCTTTAGGATGCATTCTAGAGCGACGCAAATCATGAACGGGATGCCATTCTTTCCTACGGTGGTTGCTGAAGCTCAATCACTTGTTGTCCTCACTGGACAGCTAGATTGCGCAGTTGTTAAATTTTCCACAGTCTATTGCGTAGATCTCCGATTTCGTACTTGTATGAAAACAATGCAGCCATCTAAGAAAATAAAAAATTTTTAATATTATTTATTAAAAAAAATGTTGCTGAAAATATTTATATAATTTTTTTCTTTTTTAAATGTATACCTATCAGAAAAATATATTCTATTCTTTCTTGCTGTAATTTATGATCTCGCAAGGCAAGATAAGTCCTTGATCCAAAATGATGAAATGCAAAATGTTCCTATATTCATTGCATGAATCCGATACGTACAAGA
Organism: Atta colombica; assembly: GCF_001594045.1. Classification (NCBI taxonomy): domain Eukaryota; kingdom Metazoa; phylum Arthropoda; class Insecta; order Hymenoptera; family Formicidae; genus Atta; species Atta colombica. Next base: position 55,213 of record NW_017259276.1, on the reverse strand, counting down.
GATTGACGTGTTTGCCCCTCTTTCGATCGGAGAGCCGTAATGGAAGAATTTCTTTTTGCTCCTCGATGAGGTAAATATTGATGGAGATGTCACTGAAACTTTCAAATCTTTTAATTTGAATCAATGTCATTGAAAACTGGATACCTATGAGATTTAGCACTATAGAATAATGCGGATATGATGATCCTCGCTTTGCATGCTTTTTAGTTGGATGTAGAGCGGCAACCATTGATCAGACAAAATATGCATTGTCCATGGATCGCATGTTGACTGCTCTCTTCATTTTAATTTCTCGCGGGGGTTCGATGCGACATCCCGCGTGCAACGGATTGTATTTATTTACGTTTACATTCAGGATACAGCGTCCACCGGCTATCGCGTTCTTGGAATTCCTCCAACGTCAGGATAGGCTCAACCACGCGCGATGCATACCATTCTTGCAAATCGGACGAACGGAAGTGTTCATAGTTTCTCGTATTTTAGTTACTCATATTTTTATTCGCACATTTATCACACATAAATTCACCATTAAATACTGTGTTTATCTTAATATTATTATGTTTCTGAATAATACACATTGCACACGTTCCAGCACTATCTCTCTCGCATCTTTGAGGAATTGATGTGTCCAGAATTTATCATGGCACAGGTCAATATACGGTTTTCAAAACTTTGTATCAATCTCGCGCCATCAAAGTTCTGCGCTATACCCGGTACCTATTTGCACAAAACGTTCGCGCACAGTATCTTTCAAATTTTCGAGTCTCGCGATACAAGTGATCAACGATTGTTTGACATCAATTGATAATCGCGAACGTTTAGCGCGACTCTGTGTTCCTCCAGCGATTCAATGAACTTATTGCAACGCTGTTCCCACATAAGAAATTCTTCTCGCGTATTCAATTAAGCGGCTTACGCTATGAAATCACGCTCTGTTTGATCCATATTAAAATGTACTATTTTTCACAATCACTAAAATATAATTTTCACACAGTCACTAAAAAGTATAATTTTTGCACAGTTGCATTAAATGTCTTTCACATTGTGCAAATAGGGCATAGATTGCGTGATAATATTTGATACAACGGATCTCGGCATTCCTTAATATCGTCAACAATGTATGTATATATATATTAGGTGAACAACTTTGCTTCCGCCGTTTTCCTATAGATGGCTTTAGCGGTAAATGGTGGTCGAAATAAATAGATCATAGACGTCATACAATAAACTTGGGCATCTGTCAACATAACCCCATAGAAACATTAGTCGATTTGTGTGCATCATAAAGTTATTCTCGATTGAAAATGTCAGTTTACGAGCCAAATTCTCGTCATTTGCGGGAGGTTTTAATTTTTTGCTTCAATATGAAGAAATCTGCGGCTGAGGCTCATCGAATGCTCTCAAATACTTATGGTGAGGCCGCTATTAGTGAAAGAACGTGTCGTGAGTGGTTTCAACGCTTCAAGAACGGTGATTTTAACCATTGCTCCATGCTCTGTATTTGGTGGGACCAGCTCGGCGTAGTGTATTATGAACTGTTAAAACCGACTGAAACAATCACAGGCGATCGGTATCGAACGCAATTGATGCGTTTGAACCGAGCATTGAAAGACAAACGGCCGCAATACAACGAGAGACACGATAAAGTGATTTTGCATGACAATGTTCGACCCCATGTTGCGAAAGTGGTCAAGACATACTTGGAAACGTTGAAATGGGAAGTCCTACCCCACCCGCCGTATTCTCCAGACGTTGCTCCCTCTGACTATCACTTGTTTCGATCAATGGCACACGGCCTGACTGACCAGCACTTCCAGTCTTATGAAGAAGTAAAAAATTGGATTGATTCGTGGATAGCCTCAAAAGATGACCAGTTTTTTCGACGCAGGATTCGTACGCTACCCGAAATATGGAAGAAAGTAGTGGCCAGCGATGGATAATACTTTGAATCATAAATGTAACCAGTTTTTTACAATAAAGCCTCGAATTTCGGAAAAAAAACGGCGGAAGCAAAGTACACCTAATATATATATATATATTGACTAATAACATGTTGACGAGTAGCGTGAAGACGTAAAAATAAATCATGCATTCTTATGATGCACGATGAATAAAACTTTTTACGATCTGAAGAAAGGCTTAAAGTATATAAATAATAAAAGTACACACATATTATTTGTTCCATCCAAAGTATTGATTTTAGCTCGGTTTATCAAATATACAGATTTCTCCATTTTTGTATGCTACTGAGGATAGGAGTTGCATTTTTGTGAACATTCTTTTTCCATTATTGAATTTTTTATTTTTGTATCCTTCTAGATGATTCATAGTATGGTCTAATGACTTCTACATCGATAACAAAGACATGTAAATTCCACATTTTTGACAAAAGACTAGATGGAAATGGGATTGATGATACATTATTTTCATAAATAGACATATTTTATTGTTGTTGGCGTCGATCTCTTAGAAAAAAAAATTCGGTATCATTAAAATACTTTCTTAGTACATGTGTCATGCATTAGGCTTAATGACAGTTACATTAAAAATTAACTTCCATATTTTTAAGATAAATAAAATTCTAGATTGAATGCATTGCCTAAAACTCATCTTTGAAAAAAAACATTGGTGGGAACAGATAGACTTTATTTGTCGTTGACGCCGATCCTTTAGATAAAAAAGATTCAATATCGAATGTTGTTGAATTCAATATTGAATGTTATTCTTACGATATGAATCAATTGATTCCCTGAATACGCCGAGGATTCAGTGAAATGCGTAACTATTAAAAAATTTATCATTACAAAATATATTTAAAATATACAATTGGTGGTCGCAACGCCAAAAAGAAATGTATCAAATTTAAAATAAAAGCCTGAAATTCTTTAACTATATATTGATTTCTTTCCCCCTTTCCCTGTAGTTTAGTTAATATTAATACTTCCTTTAGCTAAAAACTAATACTTAATAGTTTTAGTTTTAATTAATAATTAATTAATAATAGCTTGTTCAGTAGTGCGATTCAATAAGTATTGAATTAGTCAATAAGAAAGCGCTTAATCATTTTTATATTACTAAAAAATCAAAATTAATGTAATTAGGTTATATTATTAAAAATTCATAAAAATATTATAATTAGTTTTTAAGTGGTATCATTTAAAAAATCATAAAAAAAAACAAATATCTATTTAATAAAATCGTGCCCAAAAGAAGAAAGAAAGCGCAATGGGAGAAAGAGAGACCGCAAGTAATAAGTATAGAACTGCAATGGGTGAAAGAGAGAACTGCACCCTACAATTAATGGATAGGAGAAAGAGAGGAAGAACGAAATTCCCTTCCCCTTCAACACGAACTCCGATGACGCGCTTCCCCCTCTTTCGAATCTGTAACTTCGCCCTTCCCTCTCGCGCGACACTAGCTATTGGTTACTGTATCCGTGGGTTAGAATCCTCACTATTAAACCCAAGACACAATACGAGAAAATAGAGATAGTGAATAAGAATAGTGATAAGAATAACACGATTTCAATTTATCAGAAATTGGATATATCAGAATACACAGTTTCTGATAGGTTAAAATCCTGTTATTTCTATCGCTATTCCCTCGCATTGTGTCTTAGACTTTATCCTACTTATATATATTGTTACGCTCTTGCCATGCCGATGCCTTGAATCGCCGCTCGCGAAGTATCGCATCGCCTAGCAACGAGCCAGTTTATTATTTAACAAGATCGACAGATTTAGATGCGAACGTCAATACGCTCGGATCTCTCAGTCTCGGTGTCTCTCGATCCGCTGATTCTATCGTTCGTGTGCTTTGAGTTTACGTGTGAGCTTACCGCTAACTGTGTCTTTTCCCAAAAATAAACTTTTTTTCTTCTTTCCATTATATCCGTGTTGTTCATTTCTGCAGGTAGAAGTGCGTGAACGCGTTCGCGAGAATGTTTCTGTGAGTTACATCCGGCCGGACGCCCGGCCGTTTGGCCGTTTGGGAGCTCGTGCGCTTCAATGCGTGCTGTGCGGGAATCAGCAGCTGTGCTGCTCGAAAAAGGAGAATCATTGCTATAGAGCAATTTCCTGCTGTTTCAACCGTGAGGATGTCACAGAAAATGTCACCTATGACGATTTTCAGGCCGTTTTGCGAGAGGTATAACAACTGCGAGAGGAGCAACGGCACGCGCGGGCCGAATATGCAGAATCGTCAACGTAACTGAGATGCGTGAAGAACATCAACGCATGCTGACCGACTACATGGAGTTTTTGCGATAACGCGACGCTGAGATTCAGCGGCTACGGGAGGAACTTCGTAACGGAAACGATCAAATAAGTTCTTCTGACGGAAATCTTACCGCAAACGCGCGCAATCGCGATATTACACGATTTTCATCAAGCTGAATGAATGTTCAAGAACGCGTTAAATCGTGTGTCTCACTTCGTAGTATTAGCGATTTTCTGTGGGCGACGAAAATGACATGAATACGTAGGAGCGCGTGGAATCGCGTATTTCGCTTCGTAGGGGAAACAAACGTTAGATTAAAGCCGGATACGTTTGTGATACAGAAGTGCTTCTCTGAAGGAAATTCCTTGCCCAATTTAATTTGATCGCTCGTGCGAACCATTGGGGGGATGGAGATGAAGGTTGCTGTTTTAGCGTCATGCTTGAGAGAAAAAGCGCACGCGATGTTGGAAAGCATATCTAGAGAATTTAGATTTTTCAGAGTTAAAATCGAGATTAGAGTTACGTTTCAGCAAAGCGCAATCGTTACAGAATTATTACTCTCAATTCACAAATCATAAGCAGAAATTTAGAGAGTATTGCTTCTTTCGGCTCAGATACCGAAAGATTATCTGAATTAGCATATCTTGAATATTCTGACTCAATAAGTGACAAAGTCGCGTGCGCGCAATTCGTCTCTGCTTTATTCGACGGATTCATAAAGAGAGCGCTTCAGTTAGAGGGAGCAACATCTCTGAGAATTGCGATCGAGAGGGCAAAAACGATCAAATTAATACAAAAAAACAGTTTTCCATATAAAAAAGAAAATAATTTTAATTTTAGAAAAAAGAAAGGAAAGAATTTTAGCAACTCTGATAAGGGGGAAAAAAATCAATTTAATAAGGAAAAGAAAGGAAAATTTAATAAAAATAAATTTACAAAATTTGAAAAAGGAAAGAATTTTAAGAGAGGAAAGGAAGTAGAAAGGAGTGCTGGGAATGTGATAAAGAGAGGCATTTCCGATCGAAATGTCCGGGCGATTCGGTAAACAAGGAAGTTAAGCTCTGCGAGATAAGCTCAACTGAGAGAATCCCGAAAAGTATTTATTGTGTTAATGAACAGTTTTTGTGATATTGATAATCAATCAATGTAATCTTATCATTAATCAATGTTCTTTCAAAATGAACAGACTTAAATATAATTCTTAAATTTCTGTTTCGAAGGGGAGATAAATAAGCGTTGTATCTTTAGAATTGACACTGGCTTTGATATCTCTATTTTATTGTAAATAATAATTTGGTGGGATGAGTCCAAAGTTAAAAAATAAATAATTGTAATTTCAAATATTCCACGGGCGAGAAAATTCCAATTGATTATAAAATGTACATTACAGTTCGATTTGGGAATTACTCAGTTGAAATTCCGATGTTGGTTGCAAAAATTAATGATGATTGTATTCTTGGTGTTGATTTTCTTGAAAAAATTAATTTGGGAAATATCTTCGAGTCTATCTTTCATAAAAGAAATAGTAAAAGAAATAGTAAAAGATAATGTTCAATGTTGTTGAATAGAAAAGTCTTTTAATATTCGAATTTGGGAAATCTCTTTGAAAAAGATTTTAAATATTTAAATCAATCACAGAAGGAACTTTTTGCAAAACTTTTTATTGAATTTCTTAATATATTCGCTGAAGAAATTGTTACTGGGAATTATAAGGTTGGGGAGCATGTAATTAATGTAAAAGATTCTCACCCCACCAAACAGAGTTCCTCATCGAATTCCTATTAATATGAGGAAGCAAGTCAATAAAATTATTGAGGACATGAAAAAGCAAGGTGTAATTGAGGAATCAATGAAATCAATAAGTCTTTGGATGTTCCCAACCATATTAGTAAGGAAAAAGGATGGGACAATGAGAATTTCGCATTGATAAGTTAAATGATGTTATTAATAAAGATTCTTATCTCTTATCCAGAATAGACGACATCTTCGATCAATAATTCTTGGTATTCTACTTTAGATCTAAAAAGCGGATACTAGCAAATTAAAATTTGGCCAGAAGATAAAGAAAAGACGGCATTCTCTATCGGAAACGGGTTATGACAATTTAGAGTGATGCTCTTTGGTTTGTGTAATGCTCCAGCCACATTTGAGCGAGCAATGGAGTAAATCTTACAAAAGTTTCTCTCAAAAAGTTGTTTGATGTATTTAGATGACGTTATTATTTTTGGCAAAAACTTTGAGGAAATGGTCGAAAATTTAAGAAAAGTTTTGAGCCGTATGCAGGAAATAAATTTAAAAATTAATTTTAGAAAGTGTACTTTCTTTGGTCGAGAAGTAAAATACTTGGGGCACTCAATTTCAGCTGCAGAGATTTCCACGGATAATAATAAAATTATTGCTATTAAAAAGTGGTCAATTTCGCGAAATAAAAAACATCTGCGGAACTTTTTGAGATTGTGCTTGTATTATCGTAAATTTGTGAAGGGATTTTCTTTATTAGCAAAATCTCTCTACGCTCTTAGAGAGAATCAAATGAAATTTGGAATGAGCAATATGAGAGCAGTTTTAATAATTGAAACAAGCTCTTATCTCCTCACCAATTCTTTCTTTTCCCAGAGAAGAGGGGGAGTTCATTCTCGATACAGATGCATTGAATTTCGGAATCGGTGCAGTCTTGTTGCAAAGACAAAACGGAAAAGAAAAAATTCCCTTTTAGCCGTGTTTTAATAAAAATAAAGCCGAGAGGAATTATTATATTACGCGACGCGAACTTTCGTCAATACTTGAATCGATCAAATCATTCTATCATTATTTGTACGATCTGAAATTTTTAATATGAACGGATCATATGTCGCTTAAATAGTTAATGTCCCTCAAGGATTTGGAGGGCCAATTGGCACGCTGGATGGAGAAATTTCAGCAATATGATTTCGAGATAATAAGGATGTCTTACATAAAAACGCTAATGGCGGATTATCCAGACGCCCTTGTGAAAATACGAAGTGCCAATATTGTGCAAGGATAGAAGTGAAGGAGACTTCAAAAACGGAAGGTGCTGTCGCAAGGATAGTCCTGTCGGAAGAAAATTTAGAAACTTGACATCAGGAATAATTAGAGGATTCTGGCATTTCGATTATTCTTTAAGGAAAGGAAACTGACCATCTTGGCAAAAGGAAACGGTCGCGAAAGTATACTTCTATTGGGATTTCTTAGAAGAGGGTCCTATTGGGATTTCTTAGAGCTCAAAGATGTACTCTACAAAATGTGAAAGGCTCCAAATTTAAGAAACACCGTGGCTCAATTAGTCGTTCCTAAGAAGCGAGTTCAGGAAATAAAGGAAATTCATGATTCTTCATCGGGAGGACACTTCGGAGTTAATAAAACTCTGGAGAAGATTCGTAAGAGATTTTATTGAGCTTCTTGTAAACAAGACGTGAAGGATTGGTACAAAATTAGCGTTGCTCGAAGGGGCCCGAGAAAAGAAAAAAGAAATCTCCGCTTCAAATTTACAATGTTGGAACTCCATTTGAAAGAGATCTAATGGACATACTTGGTCCACTTTCGATAACTCTTTCAGAGAATAAATATTTATTAGAGTAAGTATATTGTCTATTGCTTTATTAAGTAGGTGGAAGCCTTTCCCTTAAAGAATATCAGAGCAAAAACCATTGCAGAAAGCTTTTCAAGCTATCTCGAAATAAGGGGCTCCGTTGGAATTTTTATTTTCTATTTAATCCACACGGATTAATTTCGAATTTAAGATTTTTCGGGAATTATCGCAATTGCTCGAAATTAAGAAGACGAGAACATCCGTTCTGCATCAGTCAGATTAAGTTAAGTGGAACGCTAACATCAGACAATTCTAAACTATTTGGTGAAGTTTATTGATAAAAATCAAAAATATTGGGATCATTGAATTCCGATGTATCTGTTGGCATAGGTTTTCTAAATATGAGGTCACTGATGTAACTCCGGCGATGTTGTATTTCGTTCAAGATCTTAGGCTTCCTGTAGACTTACTTCGAGGAAACTTCCCTAAGTATGAAGTAGGAAATTCAACGAACTTATTTAAGTAAAATAGAGAAAAAGATAGGAGAAATGCACGATTAAGTTAGAAAAACGAGTTAATATTAAATCAAACTAAACCCTGGTCAAGAAGGCCAAGCAGATTCATTTTGAAATGAGTCAAAAGGTTTGGTTATATAATCCTCGAAGGATGAGAGGAAAAGCTTCTAAATTACAGAATAGTTGAGAAGGACCTTCCTATATGGAAAGGAAGCTTAGTGATGTTGTTTACTGCATTCGCAAGTGAAGTCGAACAGATAAAAATAAAATTGTACATATATAGACAGATTGGCACCGTATCTCGAGAGGCCCGTGAAATAGATTAAATAAACAAATATCTATTCAATAAAGCAGAGCCTCGTTATAACGTCATTTAGCTTATTAATGTGGATTTATTTTGCAGCGCAAGCCGCGCGATGATAACTCCTTTTCCAGGAATGCCGAATATTTGTTTGGACTTACTTTGGCGGTACTGCAACCTTTGTGGGCTCATCACTCGATGTGAGGAAGAATAGTAGTGTGTTACTTCTGGCGTGCTGCAATATCAACAGCGGCGAAGAATCTAGCTGAGGAAGCGGTATCTAGAGAAATCCAATGGATGAAGCAACATCGGCGAGGAAGCGACTTTTTTTAAGAAGACCGCCTCGCCCGCGATTTTTGAACCGTGATTTTTCCGCGGGATAAAAGGCAGATAGGCCTCTCCGAGGCGGAGATTGGGGGCAGAAGTACTGCGGTACATCATTTTTTTGTTTCTCCCTCTCCCCTTTCCAAAAAGAGAAGAACCAAGAGCACAAGGTCTCAAGAGAAGAGGAACCTGGCATTCCTTTCATGAAGACGGGGGGGATGCTCGAGCGGGTTTCGTCCGAAAGAATAGCTATCCTCCGGAAGAAACTAAAGAGGGGTCTTGCCCGGAAGGAAGAAAGCCTTAAGAATAAACTTCGAGGAAAAAGTCGGAGCAGATCAAGAAGATCAAAACTCAAGAAAACTGTTGCAACTGCACAGTAGGAAGCAGGAAATTGGTCAGGAGGAAGCTCCGAATTCTTTCGAGGGGCCAACGTTCTTGGAAGAACTATAATTATCGGGACGACAATTTAAGAGAAGGGAGACAGTATTACGCCTTGCCGATGTCTTGCCGTGCGCAGAATATCGAAGGTCGCCCGGCAACGAACCGCTCTGTTATTTAAGATCGACAGATTTGAATGTGAGCCATGCGCTCGGACGTGTCTCTCGATTCGCTGATTCTATCATCGTACGTGTGCTTTGAGCTTACGAGACGAAACTACAATAAAAGAAAAGAAACAACTTAATAAAATCATTAAAAACTAGTTTACATATTAGTATCGCCAGAGAATAAAATTGCAAAACGACTGTTTTTAATCTATCTGGCGTATAGTAATGGAAGAAGCAGGAAAAAGGTTGTAAAAGAATTCCACCGAAACTAAGAAGGGATAGGCGAAATTCGGAAGGAATACAGGAATGAGCGAGTAAGGAGATTGGCCGGTAATAGCACGTCTAATTTCATGGGAATCGAAATAATTGAGTCCGATTGTAAAGGTGCCCTCAAGAGGAAATGCAGTAGAGCACGAGAATTGTCTTATGAGTGACTCATATGAGTCATTTTCTTGTATGAGGAAATAGGATCTTAATGATGGAGGAGGAATTTCTTTTAGAAATTCCATGCTATTCGTAAAGCTTGCCGGAGATGAAATTTCTCTAGAGGAGACTGGAATCAAAATACGGATAAATCAGGTGATAGAAAGGTGTCTGGTAAGATTCAAGGTGTCTGACAACGCTGAGAATTCCCGCACAGATAATGGGACAGGGAACAGTACACATGGAAGTCGAGAGGATAAGCGGAAAAGTGATCGGGGAGCCGCTATTATAGGTAACAGCTGAACTAGAGACTGCACTGGACCCGATGGTGATAAAGATGGACCTTAGCAGAATCTGCTGGATTCTGAGAATTGTTCGCTTTCTCTAAGTATTCCACGTATGTCTCCAAGAGTCTATGCGTTTCCAAATAAGTTCGATTCCGAAGCCAATCTCTGAACGGATGATTGGTTCTTGAGCGTGGCACTATGTTCATCAGATAAATTAAATTAAGCTTCGTGAAAAATATAAAGATGAAAGGAGGTCCACTGTTTCAGGGTTTGTCTCTTGATTATTTGGTGGTCTTCTCTTCTTGAAATGAAAGTCAACCTGATCTCAGTGGGATTCAATGAAGTCTTTGATTTTGTGCACTTTTCGATTTAAGAACTGTATATACAAGACGAGACCATGCGTAACTGACTGAATACTGGCTGAAAAAATAATGACCGACTGACTGACAAGTATAACTGAGTGAGCAAAATAAGACACAAAAATAAGAAAGAAAGTTTCGCAGTGCCACGGTTTACCATACGTAAGAGGTCTTTGCAAGGTAGTTCTTTGATGGAATGTGTTAAGTTGGAAAATCGAGAATTTGGATTGGTGAAATTTTTCCGCTCTTAATAGGAAATTTGTTTCTCCAAGTTATTACTGAAGATCTACTTCTAAAATTGCTTCGTTCGCATTGCGTTTATATTTTAAAGTATCTAATGAAACGTTTCTTGGATATAGTCACACTCGCCGATCGGTGACTGTTAACGCTCAAGTTTTTGTTCGCACTTTATTTTAATTTCTTGCAAACTTATTGATGTCATTACATTTTCTCTAAAGATTTTGAACTTACAGTCACCCATTGGCGGGCTTAGTTTAATCATCTCCACTTTGAAGAGAAAGGATTTGACTTATTATCCCTTCCGATTTGATTATGATTTACCCGAATTTTCATATTTCTCTTTTTCTTCAATTTCCGGTTTTTTTTTATTACTTGAATGTGCGATCTCTCGTCTAGACAATATTTGCTTCAATTTTATGATCGACAATCTAGAAAAGAAACAAAAAAATTAAACACTATGTTTGTCATCCTATATTTATTCATCAATTCTTATTGACAAGAAAACGTCCTTCAACTTGCTTTTACGCGTTTAAAAATATCAGTCTTTATTTATACAGGATCTCTAATTCTCATTTATAGGATTAGGGATCCTGTGTAGATTGTACTTATTAAAACCGATGTTTAAACAGGACTTTCTCCGCATGGTTTGCAATCCCTGTCATAAATTTTATTACCGTCAGGCAATATCATCAGAAGATTCTAGGACCTATATTTTTGCTTGTTTTTCCAATATCGCTAGGAAAGTATCTAATGACACGTTTCTTGAATATAGTCACACTCGCCGATCGGTGACTGTTAACGCTCAAATTTTTATTCGCACTTTATCTTAACGATTATTTTATCGAATGTTCGCGAAACGAAAAAATCGTGGAATCCAGTGGACATAACATAATCAAAAACATAATTTTTTAATTACTTCATTAATCAGTAATCAGAATATCAAATTTTTTGGTTACTTGATTAATCAGTAATCAAAATGTAAATAATTTTATTAACTGGAGTAATCAGATTTAAAAATCGGTAATCAGATTTAAAAATTTTTCAATAATTCTGTTACTCATCAAATAATTCTTGATTATTTAATTGATTATTTTTTTATTTTTGTAAATTAATAACATTAATTTATAAAAAAACTTTTTTTTAATTACTTTGCATCAGACAAGGTGCTCCTTAAATTTCTAGATGCTGAAGATGATGCCACAAAATAAATTTCATCATATTACGTCAGATTTCCGAAATAATTGAGAATTAATGCGAAAACATTTTTTTTAATAGAAACAATTAACACTATTTTAAATTTCTAATAAAAATTCATAATTGTTTGTTCTCTATAAAATGCATTCTTTAATTTTAATATATAGTTATGTGTTACGAAGAGATTTAAATTCAAAATTTTTCTGTCTGTAATGACGAAGTCATATGTATTTCTAATTTCTCCAATCACATACTGAGAAAAAAGATTGAACACTAAATAAATATATTTGATCTGAATGAGGAATTTTGTTTATATAAAAAAACATTTCATAAGATTTATTAATTATTTCTATCAGTGCTATATCTAAAGCAAAAATTTAATGGATGATATATAAGAAATATCATTAAATTCATAAAAATTCAAAAAGATATCAAGTATTTACTATATTTTACATCTTATTTTTTGCTCTTGATGATACAATTTGCTTTGAAGAATACTCATTTTTCAATTTTTTCATCTGTCAGACGATTAAATTTCTCGATGTAAACATTGTTGCAATACTAAATGTTGTTTCGATTTGTGCCGAAGATGACAACAAAATATTAAATTCGAGAAATGCTGATTTAATTGTTGGATAAACATATAAAATTGAAAAATTATTATTCTGTTCTTGACAAAACATTGAATTTCTATTACGCAGTAATCCCTACAATAACTTGATTATTTGAATGGTATTCGATTTCATTATTGAAATCAAAGCCATTACTAATGGTCATGTCTGTAAAATTTTGAATGAAATATGATTACATGAAAGTTAGTTTATCTTAAAATTAGACGCATTTAACTAAAAACTGTTTGCAAATCATTCTACATAAAATCATCAATGTTTTTTTCAAAATTCAAAAATTGCATATTGTACGTTTAATGAATCGCATTTAAACAATATAAACTTTACCCTTTAGCTATATATTTAAAAGAAATTATTGACAAGAATTTAAAAAAGAAAATAGGATACTTAAAAAACAATTTTGATTTAGTGAATAAAATAAACGGAATGACATTAGACTCTAATTATATACTCGCATCTTTTGACATTATATCTATGTATACGAATATTTCAATTAAATTAGTTATAAAAAGCATTGAAAAAAGATAGGTCTTTATCTCAAAAAACATAATTTCGAAAAAAGAATGTTACTTCTCATTCTTAATTCTATTTATTTTAAATTTAATAACAAATTCTTTAAACAGATCTTTGGCCTACCCATTGGGCCATCCTCCATTATCTCCAATTTTAGCTAATCTATTAATTCAAGATTTGAAGATGATGTTCTATCGAACATCAATGTTAACATTCCGATCAATTATCGTTATGTAGATGATAATATATTAATAGCACTACCTAAAAATCTAATGTACTCGATATTTAAAATGTTTAACTCCTATCATAAGAGATTAAACTTTACTATTGAACATATAGATGATAACTCTATTTACTTTCTTGACGTAAAGTTGGAGAATGGTCACATTAAATTTGATATATTCAAAAAATCGACTTCTGGTAAATCTTTAAGCTATAAATTCAATCATCCCATCATCCATAAAAAAAATGCAATTGGATAGAATCATATTTCTTTCACATCCGGAATACCACAAAAAAACATTTCAAATGTGATCAAAGATTTATTAAAAAATAGTTATCCTTTAGATATAATATCTTCCACCATAAATAACAGAATAAAAACTCTTTCAAAACGGACTGACTTATATAATAATGACCAATCAATTGATAATAATATAAAAAAGTTCTTCCCAATTTCAAATGTCAACAAAATCTCAGAAATATTCAAAATGATTGCAGAAAAAACAATCTTAGTATACCATATAAACCGATGAATAAATTAAATAAATTCATAAAATTAGGTAAAGACAAACTGAAAAGACAGAGCAATATAATGTTATTTACACAATCAATTGTTCAGATTGTAATTCCACATATTATATGTAAGACAAACAAAGCGGAAATTAAAAACTGAGATACAGGAACATAAATCCAATTAAAAAAAATCCTATATAGGTTTATAGGATAATAGAATTACCATAAATCTTTATAAAAAAACAAATTATGTCTCTAAATAAACAAAGTAACACAGATCGTCTATCAGATATATATTTTCCTACACTCAATATCATGATTCCTGTTCATCACAATAATTACCCTCTCTATAATGACGTTTAAATATAAAAGCAAGTAACTCATAATGGGAATCACAGATAGTAAGTAAATTATTGAAACTACAAATATCCTTCTGTTACATAAATCTTTCTCATATTGTGATCTCGAAGCAGATATGTTGTTAACTTAATATTATATTATTTCATTTTGTTTGTAATAGTTATCTTTAATTTGTACACTGATTTTTAAATTGTTGGCGTAATAGAATTTAGAAATTGTGCCACAAACTAAACTAATTTTCAACAATAAATGACACAGAAGGATACTTACATCATAATAAATGATTACTTTAATCTAATTATAATTTTACGAACGTTTTACGTTATCTTAATGAGCGTTTTATCGTGATAATAATTGATAGAATTCGTAATTTAGATAATTTTTCATCTAATAAATCATTCAATTTTATTGTAATTTTTCGATT
>NW_017259276.1:37822-40496 GCF_001594045.1 Atta colombica | reverse complement strand
ATATTTTTTCGATTTGAATAAATTATTTCGCTTCCAAGATCTTGTGTAGTGATGTATGCCCTTATATACATTATTATTTTTGAATTTTAGCCACTTAAAATTAGATTAATATTTATTTTTGCACAGAAGATTGGAGCAATATTGCTGCAATTTTGCAATATTGCAGATTGCAATGTAACATTGCAGAGATATTACAGAAATGTAAATTACTAATATGCCTGCATTAGTAATATGCTTGTAATATTCTACAAACATTTAATTGTTACAATAATAATAATAATATTATATATAAGTTTTTATAATATTTAGTGTTTATAACATTTAGTATAATATGTAGTACAGTCTTTTAATTTAACAGTAATTAACAATAATAATTAATATAATTCATTTAATATTTAAAAAATTTATTGATCTATTATTTGACGGCCATTTCTTTAGCTAAGTTTTAGTAGTCATTTTAAGTGTTTAGTACAATAGTTATTTTAAGCGAGTGAAAAATTTCACAGTTGCCGCGTACAAAAATTTCGAATCGATTCCTCATCCACTTAATTTTGCATGAAATTTGTTTTTTATTTTTATATGCGGAAGCTATTTAATTTCTCGCTCGCTTTAGAAAATTATCAAACGTAAACAACGCATCAATTCTGATCGAAATGATTTGACCTGGAAAAGTTTAAAAACTGATACTTTCCAGATGTCACATCAAAAAGATTTACTCATAAAGATTTACCAGACTTATGGAACGATCCACGTAGTTTAAGTAATTTGTGTTGCTCTTGGATAAGAACGATGCGAATATAATTAGATGATCTCCAGTATTTTCTAAAGAAGGACGTTGTTTTCATGTCGAAAATTTCTTCTAGTATAGTTTCTAGTATAATTTTAACTAACTTTATAAATTACGTAAATAAATATTAAAAATATAGTTATTAAGAACAATCTATTATCTATTATCAATTTTGCATCCTATTTAATCTCTAGCAAGTAAAATCTTTATCAATTTGTTGTTTATTTAATTCAATTTTTGTTTATTTAGAAATGGATTTTTCTAATTAGTACTCATTTCTGGACTAGAATTCGATCGGCGTATCAGATTTCTAGAACGTCGCGTATCTATGAAAGATTTTCATTTTTTTAGATATATTTTTTGAAAATCATAAATAATAAATATTATAATATAATAAATATGCGTCGTATGCTCCAACATGCTCCCACCTGTTCCTATGATAGCAGGAGCGGGTAAGAGTAAGTAGGAGCATGCCCGGTAAAAAATTTTTGATGCATGAATATAAATCTAAAATGAACAATGTGAAAATTATCCTTTTAATTATTTATTATGTTATCACATTACTATTGTTATTTCTATTATATATATTAATGTATGCAAAATTTTTCATCAGGTGTTGAAACATGCAACGCGAACAAATTTTGTATATATATATATATATATATACCAGGTGTATAAGCTTAAATCCGCTGTTTGCTTATAGGTGGCATTAGTGAGCGTACAAAGCCCTAGACACACAACACTTTTTTTTATGTGTTTGACATCTGTCAACATTAACCAGTGCACATTATCAGCAATTTCATACAACACATACATTTTTTCTTTCGTAATCATGTCTAGTTTTTTGCTAAAAAAAAAAGCATATGCGGGAAGCTTTGCTTTTCTGTTTCAATTTGAAGAAATCGGCTGTCGAATCGCATCGAAGCCTATGGCGACAATGCTTTATCGGAAACAACATGCAGAGATTGGTTTTGCCGGTTCAATGATGACAATTTTGATCTGAATGACAAGAAGCATGGAAATCGGCCCAGGAAAGTTGAGGAGCCTGTCTGTTGCAGGCTCTTTTGGACGAAGACGATATCCAATCGCAAAAAATACTTGCCGACCAATTGGGTGTTTCTCAAGCAGCCATTTCCATGCGGCTACATGCCATAGGGAAGGTTCAAAAGATCGGAAAATGAGTGCCGCAAGAACTGAACGATAGGCAGATGGAGCGACGCCAAAATACATGCCAAATTCTGCTTGCCAGACAAAAAAGAAAGTCATTCCTGCATCGGATTGTGACAGGCGATGAAAAGTGGATCTATTTTCAGAATCCTAAACGCAAGAAATCTTGGGTTGATCCCGTTCAACCATCAACATCTTCCTCAAGACCAAATCGCTTCGGATGGAAGACGATGCTGTGCGTTTGGTGGAATCAGGAAGATGTCATCTACTACGAGCTGTTAAAACCTGGAACTGTTAATGCTCACCGCTACCACCAACAACTGATCAAATTGCACCGTGCTCTGCGTGAAAAAAGGCCGCATTATCGGAAAAGACATGACAAGCTGATTTTCCTCCACGACAACGCACCATCACTCACGTCAACAATGGTCCAAAACTACTTGGAGACACTCAACTAGGAAGTGCTACCCCATCCCGCTTACTCTTCAGACTCTGGCACCTTCTGTCTATCACTTGTTTTCGTCGATGGGCCACGCGCTCGCTGAGCGGCACTTCGATTCTTATGAAGTTCGAAAATGGCTTGATGAGTGATTTGCCTCGAAAGATGAGGAATTTTTTTGGCGTGGTATACACAAATTGCCCAAAAGAAGGGAAAAATGTATAGTTAGCGAGGGCAAATATTTTGAATAAATTTGTTTTTGCTTCCTAAAAAAAAAATGT
>NW_017259276.1:24096-37722 GCF_001594045.1 Atta colombica | reverse complement strand
TATATATAAATATATTATTTTAGTAAATAGTAGCAATGAAAATGTATGGAAACGTATATATAAAATACCAGACTAAGCAATTGATGAAATAGCTAATAATTTTTTCATATTCTTCTCAGGCGCATGTATTTGCGATTTTATTTCCATAAAGTTTATTTCATTGACCTTTTCTTTCAGTTCGTTCTATAATTCTATTCATGCTTTTCTACGCAATGCGTTTCTGGTTAACTTTGTTACTGTCATTATGTCGATTACAGAAATGGTAATTGTAGTATTTAATAGTGGAAATGTCACTTTTATCTCTGTATAAAATAGGTAGGACAATATAAGCAGAATAATCGATGAACGGGGAACACGCCAATTTAAACAAGAAAATTTTTTTAATTCAAAGAACAACGGTTCAAATCATTAAATAAATAGAACTATGAATCACTCAAGTTATTAGTGAGTAAAACTATTTTTATCAACAATCTAAATTTTGTACAAACATTTCGACTTCTATCGGGTCATTTTCAGTGTTAAATAATAAATTAGAAAATATTACCGGTAACTATGTAAGATGTTCACAAATTAAAATATAAAATATAAAAAGCGCATGTTGTATTTGCATGTTGGCAAGAAGAATTAATAATTGGCAGGAAACCGCCTAAATACAAAGAGCTTCATCGGAACTTGATGTTAGTCGAATTCACATAATAATCGCATGAGGTCTATTATATCGAACTTCTTCTCAAATTACAATAGGATGATACAATGAATTCAATGTAAAAAAGATATATACACGTTTCATGTTTTTTTTACAACTGCTGATTAAGGTTAGATCGTCCAAATTAATTGAAAAAATTGAATACTAAATATAATTATAAAATTCAGCGATATCACAAAGATTCTTAAAACTGTAGAATTCTGAGATATAATGCAAGAACATTCGATAATTAAAATGATATTTAGTGCTTATTATGTAACTTATGAATTTGACTAACATCAAGTTAGAAGCTCTTGTATCTAAGCCGTTTCCTGTAATTCCTCAACATGCGAGTACAACATATACTTTTTATATTTTAATTTGTGAACATTTTGTAGTTATCGATAACATTTTTAAATTTATTATTTAACATTGAAAATGACTCGATAAGGATTAAAACGTCTGTATAAAATTTAGATTGCTGATAAAAATAGTTTTACTCACATAACATCTTGAGTGGTTATAACCCTATATTATATTATTTAAGAAAATTTTTATCAGTTAACAGAACATTAAATTTCTATAAAATGTCACTTTATTGTGCAATACGCAAGTGTAATAATTAAATGTATTTTTTAAATTAAATGTATTTTTTCTACTTTTGGATTGGCATCCTCAAAAATTTGATTAATAATCTCGATCTTCTATGTGCCATAACCACCAATCTTAACCGATCAACCGAGATACAAGATTTTCCTAAATCTTGTACCTCATGCACTTAAGCAAAAGTTCCAATCAGATAAATCTAAGCTTCATTTAAGCTTTGAACATTAGCTTCATTTTTATATGAATAAATGATATTAGAACTGAAATAATTACACTACATGTATCATTCACATAATTATTAATTTTGACATTTATGACAAATATAAATTAATGCTAGAGAATGATTTGAAAGAACTTACTCTTCGATTTCTTCAAGAAAACTCCCACATAAAGCTGATTTAGCTTTATCTATTCTACATATTAGGGTCCCTTTTCGTGCGACGCTGAAATGCTCGTTTTCTAGTATCAAGAAATATCGAACTTAATTTTGTAATCTGTAAAAAGGAACAATAGATTGTATCACTATGTGTTATTTATTTTAGAATTTAAAATTCAACGTGTTTAATTTAATTATTCACATAAATAATTATTTAGAATTAAATCTTAATAAAATTATACTCATTCGATGCGTTTTTACTCAAAACAAAAGAATTTGGTAAAAAACGTAGCGATTAGCTTTGTGAATCGAGTTATTAACATTAAAGTTGGAGACTTTAGAAGTTAATATATCTGTCCCGACTCAATATATAATAGCGCTATGTATATATTCTGCTTTATACAAATCCACTGCTGTAAAAACACACTGCTTTAATCACTGCTTTACAAACACAAATTCTTTAAAAACATAAATTCATTGCTTTAAAAACAAAAATTCATTGCTTTAAACACAAATTCTTTGCATTAGCAAAGTTAGTGAATTTGTGTTTTTAAAGTTACATTAATGTCGATCAAGGCTAATTTGCGATTAAGCGTGATCTGTCAACGTTAGAAGCAACAAACTTTAGCGTCAATCATAGACTAACTACTTTGACCGTAATTGGTAGTCTCAAGGTGCGGTCCTATCCTAGTGGAATTGGCGCAATGGGGAAATGGCGGAATGCTCATAACTAGTCATGGTTTCATTTCGCCGATTCCGCCATTTTCTGTTGTGCAAATTTATTTCTTTTGCAGATTCCACCGATGCCTGTATATGTGCGTGTACTATATATGTACTATATATGTATACTTATAAAAACTAACCTCGCAAATTGGTTTAATGTAAAAAACTGTCTCTTACAAGCGCATGATTAATTAACATGCTGAGGCATGTTCGGATTCCCACCTGAGTGTTCTCCGGGTATTATGTCATCGTTGTTTAACATTCAGTAAATAATAAGAATGGAGTGATATCTAGATAGTATTCGAGTGGAATCTAAAATTTCTAAATCTCTCCTTTCTCGGGTGCAAATCAAAATCAAAATGGATACACAAAATGAAGATAGGGTAATGTCCCTGTATATATGTGTATTTCCGATCCACAGGAATTTAATTTCCTATGTCCCATGGAGTGGAATTTGCAGATACGCAATCAATGCGAGTCAATAAGGATAAATAATATAGCATGCGTGAAACGAAACGCAATCTAGGTAAAGCTGGTGTGGTAGGACGTACGCTACTGCGCATGCGTCAGAACTCTCAATCTGGGATCACTGCCATACCGCCATATTGTGCCATCCATATCGAATGCTACGTGCTATATACATAAATATCATCGTCCACGTGTTCTCGACGCAGATATTATATTTCAAGTAAAAGATTCTTTTATTATAATGTCCTCGTTTCTCGAGGACGAATCTATCTGTACTTTCTTTGATGGTTCTATTATATTGGCGCAAAGGAAAGTAACAAAAAATTTTGTTTTCATTCTATTCATTTCAGATGTTTAGAGAAACTAATGGCTGCGTTCCCTTTCACGTATGATGCGCATGCTACTATTTATCCTTGTTATTCATCGAATGTTAAACAAGGATAAATGATGCATCATGCGCATTCATGCGTGAAACGGAACGCAGCCTGTATGTATGCTTTCCTTTTAGAGGATACACTCGACACAAACATTGTTCTATTTCTTATCTTTATCATTTGTTGAATGTCAAGAACGATAGAACGATGTTTGTGTTGAGTGTGTTCTCCAAAAAGAAAGCATACTATATTATAAGGTGTATCACAGTGATTTCAAGAACGTCCAAGGAACGTTTTGAAAAATAGTGAAACATTTTTGTACTAATTACATGTACGTGGGTCACACCCAAAAAATCTTTTTAAAACAAGATTTAGCATATATATTAGGTGTAAAAAGAAATTCATTATTTTTGAATGGAATGAAATGTCCATGAAATTGAATGGAAAAATAATGGATTTCTTTTTACTACACCTAATATGAGTCAATATACGTGTGTTTCATCATATCCAATTATTATAGTTTTATAGATACTTGTAGGCCACGTACAAAAAAATCGTTTCACGTACGTTTTTTGGACTTATCAGAAAAGTCGCATTCTTTTCTCTAACATTTCCAAATAGCCGAATGAAAACCAAATCTTGATATATTTCTTTATACCGGTATAACTCAATAGGTGCTTCTATTGAAACGCATGTGTTTGTTTTATATATGTAACAAATCGACGCAGTCATTCAACTGAATTAATAAATTAAGATGCGAAAACGTATACACCTGCATATATATATATATATATATATATATAGTTAGTCATGGAAATCAGAGAAAATCAAAAATTATTATCAAGAAATTTATTAATCTAAAATAAAATGAAATTACCGTAGAATTTTAAATTTAAATTACTTCTTTAAAAATTATGAAATAAAATTTTTTAAATTTTTTAAAGAAGCAATGAATATAATATTTTTTATGATTTTTAATTTTGCAGTGAGCAATTTAATTGTAGAAAACTATTAACAGACATTGTTAAAAAGAAAAAACTTCGCAAAAGTCAAAATATGTATTAGAGCAGTTCAAAAAATCCAAAATATTTTTTTTCAATTGCTTTATTGAAAATTTATTTCTTATGGCTAAAAATAGTCACTTTTATTTTGTCAAATTTTTAAAAAATATGTAGGGATTGCGCAAGTCGTTTTTGAGATGAAAATTAATGTTTTTTCAGTTTATTTTTTCAAAATAATCAAATAAAGCTATTGTGCGTCTGTATACGATATTAAAAATACGGGCAAGTCAATAAGTTCTTAGAAAATCTATCAGAGGGCACTCGCAATATCATGTCACATTACTTTTTAACAAGTAGCATCTCTCAGCTGATACTCAAATTTTGAGCGGAATTCATCGCGTTTCATTTCTGTAAACAATTAAAGCGACCTTTGTATTTTTTGCAAAATAGAAAAAAACCAGTTTCATGCAGTAATCAAACATTTACATATGAAAGGTTTAAGAAAAAAAACCGAAAAAAATCAAAGCTGAATTGGATAATGTTCACATCTGCACCAGTGTTTGCAATGTGTATACAATTGATGAATGAATTTAAACGTGATCGTATATCTACATGTGATGCACCTCGGGATGTCCAATTGAAGCTGCTACGCCAGAATTCATCATCCACGATATTGTTTTGACTGATCGACGAGTGAAAGCGAGCTTGTTGAAACCATAGGCATATCACATGGCACAGTGATTTCAATTTTGCAAACAATTGCGTATGAAAAAACTATCGGCAAGATGAGTGCCATTGTAGATCATAAGCGCGACTGTATGACGATTTCAAAATAACGTTTGGAGATGTTTAAATGTAATCCAGATGAATTTCTTTCTTCGATTCATTACTGTAGACGAAACATGGATCCATTACTTCACATCCGAGACGAAGGAAGTCAAAACAATGGACTTCATTAGGTAAAGCTCCAGCTCCAGAAGACCAAAAGAAGACGAACACCGTAAAGTCAGCCGGAAAGGTGATGGCCACATTTTTTGGGATGCACGCGATATAATTCATATCGATTACCTTCCGTCGAAACAAACGATTAATAGCGATTACTATGCAGTCTTATTGGACCATTTCAACAACATTTTAAAGAAAAAACTTTCCCATTTGACAAAGAAGAAAGTGCTTTTCCATCAAGATAATGCACGGATTCACACGTATCCGGCATCGATAGCCAAATTCAACGAATTGCTTCTCCATCCAGCATATTCGCTAGATTTAGCTCCTTGTGATTATTTTCTGTTTTCAAACCTGAAAAAATGGTTCTGAGAAAAGAGATTCATCAACACAGAGCAGTTCATCGCCGAAACAGAGGCTTATTTTGAAGGGTTGGACAAATCATATTATTCGGATGGCTTGAAAAAGTTGGAGAATTGTTGGATCAAGTATATCGAGCTGAAAGAAGATGTTGAGAAATAAAAATGAAGCGATCAAAAAAAATATGTTTCACTATGTTTTTCTAAAAACTTATTGATTTGCCCTGTATAATTTATTGTCTATCTTCAGATTCAGTAGCTAAAGCTGGTAAGTGTACAAAAAAATTGTTTTAAATGTGTGATTTTTTTCACATATTTCTCTGATTTGCATATATTCCTTTCAGAGAGAAATATATACAAAAAATCACGTATTTTTTAAACGTATTTCTTTTGATGTACTTACTAGCTCACTGAATCTAAAAATGTACAATAAATAACACTTTCAATCAGGTATACAGACATGCAATAGCTTTATTTTATTTTCAAGAAATTTAAAAATGTTAATAAGTTCTAGAGACATAATTTTACGTTGTTGGAACTTGCAAAAAGTGAACATTTCTTTTAGAAAAAATTAAAAACTGGAAAATATTAATTTTCATAAAAGTGACTTGCGCGATTTCTGCATCTTTTTTTTTAAATTTTATAATGTGCATACATGCTAATGCTAGTGGCGATATTGTAACTTTCAAGCATTATAACTCGAAAAGTACTTCATGAAAAAATATTTTATTATAATGTTTTCGAGCGTACACGGCAGGCCGCGCGAACGCGTTTATTCGACTATCTTTAAAAATTAATATCTCGTTAACTATTGCGAAAATTGCAAAATGATACAGGATTTTTCCATTCAGGTCAGTCCGCTCTATTAATTCATGATGGGCAATCTCATAGCTCAATATCATAATAATAATAAGAATCTAACCAGATCGTTCAAGTGAGAAATTATCTATTTCAAGCCGATAACAGTCAAAACTAGATATTAGTTGTTTTTACTTACTTCAGTAAATTTTATATACTGCGTATCCCGTTATATTAAATTGCGCACCGAAGAATTTTTCTTGAAACGAATATATCGGAATTAACAAAAATATATTTAAAGTATTAAAATTATATTAAAATTGAAAACAATGGTTTAAAAATTCCAAGCTGCTCTTGATTAAATATCACATTGTTTATTGTTAACAATTCTGTTATGTGGAACAAACTATTTTCTCCTCTCAAATATATACGTAGAAAAATATAAAACATTAATTTGCACGCCATGTTTTGAAATATATTTTTATAAACTTTGATATATATTCATATTTTTTCATCCATTATTTTAAATGTTCTATAAAAATGTAAAGAAAAATGTCTTTTCTATTTGTCGCAAAATGATTAATAATTAACAAAAATATCATTAATTGTTCGCATTAGATGCTCACACTATTATTAGGTGTACAACTTTGCTTCCGCCGTTTTTTTTTTCGAAATTCGAGGCTTTATTGTAAAAAATTATACATTTATCATTCAAAGTATTGTCCATCGCTGGCCACTACTTTCTCCCATCTTTCGGGTAGCGTACGAATCCCGCGTCGAAAAAACTGGTCATCTTTTAAGGCTATCCACGAATCGATCCAATTTTTTATTTCTTCATAAGACCGGAAGTGCTGGTCAGCCAGGCTGTGTGCCATTGATCGAAACAAGTGATAATCAGAGGGAGCAACGTCTGGACAATACGGTGGGGTAAGACTTCCCATTTCAACATTTCCAAGTCTTGACCACTTTCGCAACATGGAGTCGAGCATTGTCATGCTGCAAAATCACTTTATCGTGTCTCTCGTTGTATTGCGGCCGTTTGTCTTTCAATGTTCGGCTCAAACGCATCAATTGCGTTCGATACCGATCACCAGTGATTGTTTCAGTCGGTTTTAACAGTTCATAATACACTACGTCGAGCTGGTCCCACCAAATACAGATCATGATCTTGGACATCAAAATCACCGTTCTTGAAGCGTTGAAACCACTCACGACACGTTCTTTCACTAATAGCGGCCTCACCATAAGTATTTGAGAGCATTCGATGAGCCTCAGCCGCAGATTTCTTCATATCGAAGCAAAAAATTAAAACCTCCCGCAAATGACGAGAATTTGGCTTGTAAATTGACATTTTCAATCGAGAATAACTTCATGATGCAGACACAAATCGATAAATGTTTCTATGGGATTATGTTGACAGATGCCCAAGTTTATTGTATGACGTCTATGATCTATTTATTTCGATCACCACTTACCGCTAAAGCCATCTATAGGAAAACGGCGGAAGCAAAGTTGTACACCTAATAATCACTTTATATTTGCATTTAATCAATATTGTCTGCAGTTAATGAAAATGTTAAAGTTTTTCATTTACTTAATGCTGAATGATATAAATATTAGTACAATACTATAATAGAAATTTACAGCTTTCATACAATTATATAATTATTGACTTTGTTCATTTGTTGAAATTAAATTATGTATTGACTTTGTACAGAAATGAAAAAAAAGTTATCATTTTATTATGAAAAAGAAATTAAAAATTCTTATCCTTTCCAATAATAAGTTGGATGTAGAGCAATTGAAGATGTTACATATAATATTAATTTTTTGTAGGTACTTTTACATGTACTATTTGAATTATTGACGATGCAGTCAATATTTGTTTTCTTTATTTCCTATTAAGGTAGTATTAAGGCTGTAAGAATACGCAGATTCATTCATTTTCAATGATATTTTCTTTTTGTCCTTCTACATCGCTCCATTTAGGCATCCTACATTTTGGTTCTGATGTTATCTAAATTGATTGTTTCTATTGTGTTAAGATAAATTAGGGCAATGATATACTCCTACATCTGATGTAACCTCAACGTTATAAAAATTTGCACCAAAATTTGTACCAAATTTCTTGATCATGAATAAAGTATTACCTTCAATTGTACAATATTTATTATACAGACTTCAGAATTTTTGAAGAGACAACAATTGTCACGTTTAATTGTGGAAAATATTATTTCTTCTTGTATTATAATTTCTTAAACTGTTGGTAACAATGGGAAGGAATATTTTCTGCTACAAGATCTTCGGTGTGATTTTTTTGAGCAATGAATTTCGATAGTATTGTCGGCATGTGCAGTAACAAAGTCATTCTGTTCTTGCAATCTTTTGTAAAATTATTGCAATGGGAGATTTTTTGATGATATATTTTCTAAATTAAGACATATTGTTTTCGTACATGAATGAGCTAATGATTCCAAAGACCCTAATTTCATAATATCAGCTACAATGTATAATAAGTCGTGCACATTGTAGGAAATATATTAGTTGCCGTACAATGCTCACACATGCTGACATATATTTCTAAAGTTTTTTTGCAGAAGAGGTACATATTATCGATTATATTATCAAAACGAGAATGCATATCACGCAATGAAGTAAAATAAAGTGATCGTAATATTCTTTATTAAAAACATTTTCCAGAATGGCTGGGGAAGTATATAATAAAAATTGTCTGAATTCTGTACTTTTGATATTAATGAAAATATTTTTTTAAGTTTTTCTTACGTCCAAAATGGTGGCGCACTGGCCCACGCAATATTAGTAATATAATAGAGAGAGTGTACTATATTTCTGTATTCATATTCTTCAAATATAAATTATTACGGACATTCTTTTTTTCAATCATGGTCTTTTATATAATACTTCAAAAAGTTTTTAATACAAAATAATATTATCAATTATCTATCGTTATAATAAACATTTTTTGGAAGAGATTAACTGAATCTATTTTAAAGATTGATATTGATACGCAATATTATATATACTATATGCAGGATTTCAAACTGTATATAAGCAATAATGAAAAAGTTGGCTAATCATGCAACATAAATTTAATGTAATGTGAAAAGCACAAAAAAATTTATTAATCCAACAAACGAAAAATTATAAAGTATTGAAAATTATTTATTGAAGTGATGTCGAATTAAATGTTTAGATTTTTTTAATCTGTTTTCTATTCGTAATCCGATTGAATCCGTTATATGTACGTATTAATAATTTACTTTTGGTATTATACTTGTTGTGTAATGTACAACGCAGTAAACGTGCGAACTAATTCATTTGAATTTATCACAATTTTGAGAAATCGCTCGGTCAGAACGGATGGTTTCGCTTGGAACCGAGTGTTGCATCATCTGTAAAATTTTTACTTCACAAATTTTAATTTAGCATAGTATTGAAGAATTGTTAATAGCTGATTCTACATTAATCGTAAGCGTTGGGATCCAATCAATTGCAACTAGTTCGACTCTGACTAGATCGCAACACTTGCGATATGCTTGCGACGCTGCAATGTAACTATAATATAGAATTAGCTTAACATAATTTTTTTATCTCCCAATGGATATCTCAATTACAATGGTTATTTGTCAGTTATTTCAGTTAAGTAGATATAGTAGTAAAAGATAAAAACATAATTCTATTTTTTTTCAGTGTGAGTCTATTTTTTTCATTTGAATGGGTGCTTCTAAATTACGAGACTTTATACACATATGATTGTTATACACATACTTCAGACAGACTATGAAAGATGAGCTTGTATACAAATTTATATGGCCCGGTAATTTCGAAAAATTGGGTGACACCAAACTTGTGAAAAAAAAATGTAAATGTAATAATAAATAAATGTAATAATAAATGATAAGATATATTTATATAAAATACCGAACATTAATCTTGTAATAAGCCTTTAATTCATTAACTGTAACTGTTTTAATATATAAGTTTGTTTTTTTCCAGATGCAGCGCAGAAATGCCCCCTTTTCAAGAGTTCACTAAATAAAACTATATTTAAAGTAGAAATCTAAGAAGTACTAAGGACTGTGAAACAACAAGTGCCGAAAGAATAAGAAAAATAAAAACGAAACACTTAATATAAATGAAGGAAACAGGGAAGAAGAAAATGATGAACGTCGAATTGACAACTAGAATTGAAAAATATATTTTAATAAAAACTAATTTATCTCATAAATTTATCTCATATAAAATTTTAGACTCAAATGACCTGCATGCGTGATGTCGCATTTATCTTATATGCATAATGTAATTTGAAAATATAGTTCAAAAAAAGAATGAAATATATTTCTGTAGCTTGAACTTTTTTATCAGTACAAAACCACTTCTCTCTTTCTCTCCCCACTGTCTTTCTCTCTATATTTGTCTCTGTTTTTCTATTACATGCTGTAATTGTCAGTTTCTGACCTGTTTCTAGGACCTGTGCCTTTGAGTTACTAAAAGAATATTATAATATACTTACTACAAAATATATTATACATACACTAAACTGTACAAACACGCTTATAAATTTGTATACAACGTTAAATGTTGCAGAAATATTGCAGCAATGTTGCTGCAAGTTTTATGCCATATATTAACCAAAGTATTGGGAGTACATAAATTAGTTCGGTCCGTTTTTTTGTGTTCAAAAATGCATTTATTTCAAAACAAAAAGGATGAACAGATCAATTAAAGTATTGTTCATCGCTGCCTACTACTTTTTCCCATCTCTTAGGCAATTTTCGAATTCCATCTCGAAAAAATGACTCGTTTTTGGAGACGATCCAATTTTGGAACCAATTTTCGATTTCTGCGAAAGAAGTGAACCGGTGACTTGCTACATCCTTCGAAACAATCAGTATCAGAAGGAGCAATGTCCGGAGAATACGGCGGGTGCGGTAAAACATCCCATTTGAGCATTCTTAAATATTTTTTTATGACTTTAGCGACATGAGGCCGAGCGTTGTTATGAAGAAGAATAACTTTATCATGTCTTTGCTCGTATTCCGGCCGTTTTTCTCCCAATGCACGACTCAAATGAATCAATTGTAGCCGATACCGATCGTAATGGAATCGCCAGATTTCAGCAGCATAGAAAACAAGACTCTTTTGGTCCCACCAGATACAGAGCATGATCTTCGAATCATTAATGTTCAGTCGTGGTGTTGATATTGAAGTCGGTGGCAACGATTGACTTAGCGTAATATTTTTTCTTCTTGAGGTTGTCGTAGAATATCCATTTCTCATCTCCAGTCACAATCCGATGCAAAAAACCTTTTCTCTGTTATCTCTGAATCAGCTGTGATTCAAATTCGCAAGTGAAAATTCGCCTTTCAATGTCTCTCGGTTTCAGTTCATAAGGCACCCAATTTCCTTGTTTTTGAATCATGGCTCTCAATCGTACAGAAACGGCTTGAGTTACCCCCAATGATTCTGCAAGCTCCTCTTGCGTTTGATCTTCTTCGAGTAATCTCTAATTCTTTGTCTTCGAATTTTTTTGGCTGTCCAGAGCGAGGCTTGTCTTCAACGTTGAAATCTCCATCCTTGAAACATCGAAACCATTTCCTACATGATTTATTAGTTGGAACAGTATCACCATAAACTTCCACAAGCATTCGATGGGCTTCAGCCGCACTTTTCTTCCAATTAAAACAGAAAATCAAAACCTCCCG
The DNA here is from genome assembly GCF_001594045.1 of Atta colombica. Classification (NCBI taxonomy): domain Eukaryota; kingdom Metazoa; phylum Arthropoda; class Insecta; order Hymenoptera; family Formicidae; genus Atta; species Atta colombica. Next base: position 25,661 of record NW_017259276.1, on the reverse strand, counting down.
CAAATACTGCTTGGTTAACACAAAATTCGATATTTCAAACACAGTAAAAATCAAAGTTTTTGTATAAAACTCAAAGCGATATAAACTGAATATTATTAGCTGATGTTTAACCTCTCTGAAACTGCCAAAATCAACTATGAACCATTCACAATAGCTGGTGCCATCTTTAGGGAAACGGATCGAACTAATTTGTACTCCCAATATATATATATAAAAATAATAATATAATAATAATATATAATAATAATAATAAATAATAAATAATAAATATTTTTTAGTATAATTGGATCTTAAATAAAAATGCCTGTACTATAAGTGATTTTTTGCATGCTTCTGATATAACAATCAAAAGCAATCGCGGTTGATGCTATCTATGTCTTCTGATCTCTGAAAACGATTGATATAGTTTTATATATATATATACGGTGTATAAGCTTAAGTCAACTGTTTGCTCATAAGTGGCATTAGTGAGCGTACAAAGCTACCCTGGGCACACAACACACTTTTTTGTGTTTGATATCTGTCAACATTAATCAGTGCACATCATCAGCAATTTCATACAACAACATACATTTTTTCTTTCGTAATCGTGTCTAATTTTTTGCTAAAAAAAAAGCATATACGGGAAGCTTTGCTTTTCTGTTTCAATTTGAAGAAATCGGCTGCCGAATCGCATCGAATGCGTGTGGAGGCCTATGGCGACAATGTTTTATTGGAAACAACGTGCAGAGATTGGTTTCGCCGGTTCAATGACGATAATTTTGACCTGAATGACAAGAAGCATGAAAATCGGCCCAGGAAGGTTGAGGATTATCAATTGCAGACTCTTTTGGACGAGGACGATACCCAATCGCCATTTCCATGCGGCTACATGCCATGGGGAAGGTTCAAAAGATCGGAAAATGGGTGCCGCATGAACTGAATGATAGGCAAATAGAGCGATGCCAAAACATATGCCAAATTCTGCCTGCCAGACAAAAAAAAAAGTCATTCCTGCATCGGATTGTGACAAGCGATGAAAAGTAGATCTATTTTCAGAATCCTAAATGCAAGAAATCTTTGGTTGATCCCGTCCAACCATCAACATCTTCCTCAAGACCAAATCGCTTCGGACAGAAGACGATGCTGTGTGTTTGGTGGGATCAAGAGAGTATCATCTACTACGAGCTGTTAAAACCTGGTGAAACTGTTAATGCTCACCAACAACTGATCAAATTGCACCGTGCTCTGCGTGAAAAACGGCCGCATTATCGGAAAAGACATGACAAGCTGATTTTTCTCCACGACAACGCACCATCGCACACGTCAACAATGGTCCAAAACTACTTGGAGACACTCAACTAGGAAGTGCTACTTCATCCCGCTTACTTACCAGACCTGGCACTTTCTGACTATCACCTGTTTTCGTCGATGGGCCACGCGCTCGCTGAGCGACACTTCGATTCTTACGAAGACGTCCGAAAATGACTTGATGAGTGATTTGCCTCGAAAGATGAGGAATTTTTTTGGTGTGGTACACACAAATTGCTCGAAAGATGGGAAAAATGTATAGTTAGCAATAGAGC
>NW_017259276.1:13284-23996 GCF_001594045.1 Atta colombica | reverse complement strand
TATATATATATATATATAAACAAGTTAGTTGTTTTTGGTTGTTATACTGTTAAAAATCGCCTTATAATATCTGCATTGTGCGGACATTTTGTGGCGCTGATTCACCCTGATGTAAGACTCACATGACCCTGCACGCGTGCATGCATGCATATGAGTCTCATATTGCTCGCACGCGTGCAACGTCAACTACGGAACGTTCGTGATTGATCGTGGCTTCAATCCGCCGATTTCGCCGTTTTCTGTTGCGCAAATTTATTGGCCGCAGCACAGACTCTTGCATAATGCATAGCGCAGGGGAATTAATCAATTGAAATTCTTCTTTTCCAAAGGAAAGATTCTGATTCGCTTATGCACTATGCGTCATGTAAAAATCTATACTGTGGCCTTATTTCTTTGGCAGATTCCACCGATGCTTGCGTGTACATACACCGGCAGGAATGATGACCCTCAGAATTTGATTTCGTGTCGATGATACAAAACAAAATCCTCTTTTTTTATTGGTTGCAGTGCGTCGTATGACGCACGTCGGATCTAATGTAAATCCAGCAATTGATCCGAAGGAATTCATTTTCCTATGTCTCATTGAGCGGAACTTGCGAATACGAAATTAATGCGAGCTACTATTCCGGTAGATCTAAACTAAATAAAGCAGAGAAATGAAAATTTTATTGCAGTGTCTGCAGTGTACGCTTGCATCGCAATATTTCGTCGGTGTAACCAACTTTTTAACCTGAATAGTCATCGATTTCAATGATTAATCACGATTCATGAGGCAGAGCGACATTTTTTTTGTCAAAACTTATAACTTTTTTTGTCAAAACTTATTAACTTTTACTTATTTTTATACGAAAACGTATTCATATGCTCATAGTTTCTTAACGACAATCTCGATATTATTTGCATTACCTAGACATTTAATTACGCGAAAATACATCGACTAAAAGTATTTTTATCAATATTTGATTTGAGATAATCGGAAAACCCAATATTATATATATTATATAATATAGCCCAATTATATAATATAGCTTTAACCACAATCGCATTTATTCAACTCCTCCGCGATCGCGTGACCATAATAATAATAACAATAATGTCAACAACTTCAATTTATAATCTCTACAGAGTAGGAATGTGCAAAATGTGCAGAACTGTCGCTGACAACGCTGACCATGTGTGATGTGATCATGCATTGCTAGCGCCACATTTGCCTCTTGCATCAAAAATTCCAAAATATTACCCCCACTCCGTAGCGGCGGCGACGACGACGACGACGTTTCTTAATTTTTTCTTAATAAAAATTTCAGATTCGTATTTTGAGTCGCAATATCTCCGCTCGTAGAGCACATAGAGAAAAAATAAAAACACTTTCATTATATATTCCGAGCGGTTGCAATCGATTGAGCACACTAGAACTTGATCGATTCAACCCTTATTGAGATCCGATAATCTCAATCTGACGCAACTTACCGACTCGCGTAAAGTAGCTACGATAGTGTCGCTACGCGTAGCTGAGGGCCGAGACACTCCAGATACTTACATAATTCGGCTGTCGACTAAGCTTATAAAAGTCGATCAGTCCAACCTTTATTAAAAAATCGATAATCTCGAATGCTCGCAACTCGCTGACTTGTGTAAAGACATGGGAGACAGTTTCGCGCTGCACGTCTTGGCGAAATATTACTCTCTTGATATTAAACAACATAAAAGAAGTATTAACATTTCAATCCAGATAGCCAAATAAGGACAATGTGTTGCCCTTTTGCCATCGCTTATTCCGTATTCAATTTCATCAAACTAAAGCCAAGGTGTTTCCATAAAAAGGTGTTTCCTGTCTGATGTCACGTAAAGTCTTCCTTAGAATTCAGCAAACTGCTGGCAAGTTGTCATGATGGGTGCATGGCGTGCTGTCAGTTTACTGTCAACCTGACGAGTTTATTATTTCTCAATGTATACTCTCACAATTTCGTAAACTAGATGAAATCTATTTGCTCTCCTGACGCTAATTCAATTCACATTAGATTCCAATGACAGCAAAAATGACAAATTGTCGACAAGTTGAAAACTATACATGCAGTGCATCCATATGCTAAATCTCGCTTGGCTATCTGGAGATCAGACAAATACGTGTATTTTTTTATTATATATATTTATATATATTATATATATTATATATATTATATATATATTTTATTATATATAATTATCTTCACGCCATATACTTATTAAGAACAAGTGATTAATATATGTACTTATTTTCAAAGAAATAATCCTATAACTCCAATGCAGCAACTTTTCTTAACACTCAGATTTTATGCAACAACATATTTTATAATATCTGCAAATCTGATTTTGCTAGAGTGAGTACATACTATTAATATAAATCCACAGAGTTATTCATCGTGTTAAAAACAGATTAATTATCAGATTTCGGTCATGTTTTATAAAATTTCTTACTATAAGTAATGAAAGAAAGATAGAACAATTTTATAAAATCTCTCGATTTCTAGAATTATAAGTTGTATACGAATATTGTACGAGTGAGGCTTGATTGCGAACATTATCGATCGGACGCGACAGTATTTTCCAATCAGACATGGACTCGATCAGACACAGATGCGATCAGACACAGACTTAATTGGACATGAATCGGATGAGATACGAACTCGATCGGATACAGCGTAGCATTAGGATACGGACTCGATTGCATACACTCAATCGAACATAATAGCGTTAGAAAAAATAGGGAAAATATTAATAGATTATGAAAAAACATAAATAAATTATAAAAAACATAAATAATTTATATATCCACGCGAAACGTTCTCTCATCTTCCCCCTCCCGCCTGCAAAGTGATGCACAACTTCTATAATTGTATTGTTATTGAGATTAGAAAATCTATCACGTAGACAGTGGAGTGCATAGACTAGTACTTATTGGTTAGGTGCGGCTATGCTACCCCGAACAAAAGAAAAAAATAATATATCCTATCCGCTTGGGACCTAACTATCTAGAAGTTGCAGCGTAAACAATGTCCGCTTGAAATATTTCTAACCCATGGAGAGACAGTATGATGTGAAAACAGTCTGTGCGCAATCGAATCCGTGCGCAATCGGATCTGTATGCAATCTAATCGGTGTGCAATCGGATCTGTGCGCAATCGAATCTGTGTGCAATCAGGACCGTGTGCAATCGAGTTCGTCTTCTAATGCAACGCTGTTTCCGATCGAGTCCGAGTCCGATTAAGTCCGTGTGCAATCAAGTCTATGTCCGATCCTCCTGTTTGATTTTTAGTTTTAAGCTTATTTTATTTATTGTAGATACTGAAAATGCTATTTAGAACTATTTAGAATTCGGATATTAGGGATATTTCTCTTTCAACATGCAATGACAATTATAACAAATTTAGAAATTACTGTCATAGCAGATCGATGGCGTGGTTAAGATGATAGCACATGATAGCACCATTTTTTAATAATCGATTGGAGGATCTCTTGCCTAGCTAGCCACTTCCCCCCCTATCCATCATGACGAAACAAAAAAATGCTCAGAATTTGAAACAATTTATGAGCTTTCAAATCCCGCAAAAAAAAATTTTGAGCTTATCCTGATTAACAGAAATCTTAATTTAAAATAATGAGAAATTATAAAATAACAATAAACTAATAAGTTTATCCTAGACTCCTTTAATTAAATAAATTTAGAAATATATAACATTTAGTACAGACAATAGTAATCAACGCTGGTTATCAATTAGCGTAATTCTTAATATTAAATATATAAACTTAGACTTTGAACATTTCCACTCATGATTTAAGTCTTCATCAGCAATCTTTCCCTCCTAATAAAACAGTTGGATTATTGCATTACAAAATCTCCGTTTTTTCTCTCAAAAAATTGAACTGCTAACTGTTGAGAGATAAGTCACATACTCACAAAGTTTGACAGCTAAGTGGCAATGAAAATTCAAACTAAAATTATATAAATGATTAAAATATCGTATGTAAAAGATTTAAAAATTAATAATCACTTCACCTTACACAGTCGACGCCTCAACACTGAATAATAAATATGTCGTATGCAACATTTTGTACATTATTAATAAATTAAAAATTATCATCGAAATTTTAAAACATTAACTGAAAGATCTATTTGTGTCTTATCATTTCGACCATCGGTTGAAAAATGATTGCTAAACAAATAATACATAGCGGTCAATTTGAAAAAAAACAAACTATAGTTATGACATGTATTATATTACGAATAACCTATATATTTATTAAGAATCTCAGTGTAAGCATAATTTAAAGCAACAATATGTTGTAAATTTAGTCATTGGTCTGTCGATCAATGTGCATCATTTCCCGATATCAATCATTTGTTATAATAATTCTCCACATCTAGAATCTCCACATTTTGCCAATCAAAGTCATGATCGTTTTGCAACCTATGGTCAGTAATCACCAAATGAGTGGATGTTTAATTACGGATATGCTTTCGGAATTCAAAAAATCTGATTTTTAACTTCCTTCTCGTTTGTTTCCTTTCTATATAGAAAGCATCACAATCACAATTGATCTTGTAATATCTATTAAGCTGACACAGCCACTTCAACATCGTTTCATAATCGAATAAAAGTTGCACAAAAATTTAATACTTTTTTGTTGCTAATTTTTTGCGCTATTCCCGATTTTGTTGCTCCAGCCAATTCCGAGAAACCAATGGCTATGCTAGCATAAGAAAAAGTTAGTACAACCACTCAAAAAAATAAAAAAAGATTAAATACGGCATAGTCTTTTTCTGTTAATTTGTTACTAATTAGTTGCTCACTTCTCGATATTGTTGATCCATCTCCAATCTTCAAAAACCATCCCTAGCCACCCCGAGTCAGCACACCACCTATAAATTGTTAATTCTCGAAATATCTCGATTGATTATGATCTTCTGATTTTATTGCTCGCGATTTCCCGGCAATTCCGATTTTGTTGTTAACTCTGACACAAGAAAAACAATTAGTTCATCGGCGCCCTTGCGGGGCACTTTACTCTCTAAACATGCTTAAAGAATTTGTTGCAATGTTTTAATACCAAAATGTTCCTTGTAACATAGACTCTTAAAGTACACCTATTTCCAATTTTTTTGCAAATTTTGACACAAGAAAACAGTTTATTCGGATCGTCTGCGCCAGAACTTTATTCCTATTCTAATTGTTATTCATGTGTCAGAGTTAGCAATAAAATCGGAAATCGATATGCTTTAATAAAATTATATGTATATCGAGGAATATCTTGTTATCAAAAACATTCGAGCAATAATTTTTTTAAGCAATGTTTAATTGAATAAAGGGTTCAGCAAGAGTGCTCCTTCGGATAAACTAATCATTTTCTTTGTGTCATTGTTAGCAACAAAATCGAAAATGGGCATATTTCGATTATTATTGGGAATATAAATAAGTTTCCGCCGTTTTTTATCAAAAATTAAGCATTTATTGTGAAAGAACGGTACATAATGTTTTATTCAAAGTAATGACCATCGCTAGCCACTACTTTTTCTCATCTTTCTGGTAGCATGTGGATACCGCGTCGAAGAATGCTTCATTTTTTGAGGCTATCCAATCATCAATACAATTTTTGGTATCTTCATATGATATGAAGTGCTGCTCAGACAGGCCATGCGTCATCGATCAGAACAAGTGATAGTCGGAAGGAGCAATGTCCGGAGAATACGGCGGGTGGGGTAGAACTTCCCACATTTGAGTATTTCTAAATAGATTTTGACCGGCGCCGCATGTGGTCGAGCATTATCATGCAGGAGAATAATTTTGTCATGCCTGGAATAGTAGTGGACGCGTTTTTCCTTGCTCGGCTCATCAATAGTATTCGGTAGAGAGCCTCAGTAATGGTCTCGTTCGGTTTGAGCAACTCATAATACACAATACCAAGCTGATCCCACCAAATCCACAACATGAGTTTTTTTCCATGAATATTCGACTTAGCTGTCGATGTTGAAGCATGGCCAGGTTGTCCCCATGATCCTCTTCTTTGGGTTAGTTAGTGGATCCATTTTTCATCACCAGTGAACTATACGATGCAAAAAACCTTTTCGTTTATGCTTGGCAAGCAGCATTTCACATGTGAAAAATCGGCGTTCAACATTTCTCGGCTTCAGTTCATATGGAACTCAATTCCTTTACTTTTGAATCATTCCCAATGATTTCAAACGATGTGAAATTGTTTGTTGAGTCACTCCTAATGTAAATGCTAGTTCTTTTTGCGTTTGCCACGAATCTTCAGCCAATAATGCTTCTAATTCCGCATCTTCGTTCACTTTCGGCCATTCACTACGTTCTTTGTCTTCGACGTCAAGTTCACCGTTGTTAAACTTTTGAAACCACTCACGACAACTTCTCTCACTTAAGGCAGCATCACTATATGCTTCTACAAGCAATCTATGAGCCTCAGCTGCAGATTTCTTCAAATTAAAGAAGTAAATCAAAAGTTCTCACAAATGACGCTTATTCGACTCAAAACTCGATATTTTCGTACAAAAAAAAATATATGATGATGATACAAAATCGCTAATATTTCAAGGTTATGTGTTGCCGGAATCTTACGATATGTCATTTTATATCAAACAATTTTAACTATATATAGTTTATTAGTGGTCTTTTGCAAACGGCGGAAACTTATTTGTATTCCCAATATATTTCGAGGAACTTTGTGATACCAAAATCATGTGGACAACAAATTGTTTTAACAAAATTTATGGGCTCTTAATGCATGGCGCTGAAACGGACAGAATATTAATTATTTTTCATAGTTAGACAATTTCGAATATATATTTCGATATTTTCAATATATTTCGATAGTATATGGTATTTAGAACAATTTGATACCAAATTCATGTCAACAACATATTCTGTATATGAAACTTTTAGTCATGATGCTGCCATGTCTATCGGTGCAATTCTGATTATTTATAGATGATTATTTAACAATACCATTTTTTCAAAATATTTTTACTCTATAACAAAGAGCAACAAAATCTGATTTACTTTTTTTTTATATCTTTTATACATTTTTTTCTAATATAGAAGGATTCAACTTGCCATTAACCGGGGTTACTTTTTTTCTGTTAAACAGCTGGAGCAATAAAAATTTGCTCTAGAACAAAAAATTAACAACAAGGCACAAATTTTTGACCATGTCTGAACTCGATTTACGATGGCGAGGGGGAAGGGGAATCTAGGTTAATAGGGGTGAAGTTGACACATCTTTAAAAGGTTTTAATTTAGGAAAAATCAAATTTATAAAATTTTGGCGGTGGTGAACGAGACGTCAGCTACTGAGACAAAAATTATTATTTTATATCATACAATTATTGTTTTATATCATACGAATCATATAAATTAAAAAACATTGATAGAATTTAAGATCGTCATGTTTTACACCTTTTCGCCTATTTATTATAGATCGTATGTTCAATTTTTTTGAAAGAGGATGTAATAAGTATTTTTTTCTTTTTATGTTTTTATTGGATATTTCTCTTTTTATGTTTTTCTCTTTTATAATTTATTTTATTGTTCGTCACAAATGTACATGAGGATTTGTGGAAATATATGTTTCGTTTTTTTAACATTTTAACATTTTTGGCTGTTAGTACGAGATAATTATACACGATCCAGTTTTCAGATCGCCTACAGATTGCAGTATAGTGTAATCCAATACCAATATTTAATTCTTGTGTTGAGAATTTTTGATAATCAACGATTCCAATTAATTCTAAATCTTTATTTTTGTTAAATGAATTTTGAATCCGTTTTGGAATGTTTTATATTGGCATTGTTTCTAGATATTCATTTTTAAAATTACATACGTCAAATACTACTATGGAACCTGAAGAAGATTGGATACAAGAATAAGTATAAATGTTAAATTAAAATGAATGTAGTAATAGAATCCTTTAGTCGAATTAAAATTCGAGAAACTTATTACGATCAAAATAAGATATTAGAATATATATACATATGATACATAAATATATATTTATTAAGTAAATTTATTTCAAAGATTATTGCAATAACTTTCAACACAATAATCCCTTCTAAATTGATAAGAAATGTTTAAAAACTTATTTATATTATATATAAATGTAAAAAACTTATTTCGAAAAATATTACCTCAGCATGAGTAAAAGTGAAATAAAAACAATTTGAATTATAAAATACATTGTATTATATTTTACTAAACAGCATAATGAAGTGTATTTAATATTTCGCAAATTAATCCGTTTCTATATTTATATTAAACACAAATCTTTATTTCAGTTTATATATAATGGTTTTAATGCGCACCAATGCGTCCAATCGAATTCGTTATTAGCTATCTCGACTGAGACTTCGGAAATATTCTTCGCAATAACGTTTATTTTTCAGATTTATAAATCTTTTAGATTGAGAATTGTTGTTTTCATATTATTTTTGTTCTTTATATAAGATTCAATATTTTGTATTTAATGTTATATATTTTAGAAATGATTAATAATTATAAATTTATTAAAAGAGTGTTTTATTGAAGAAAAAAGTAAATAATAAAAGTATCGATCCAAAAAGTGCCTTTTTACAAAAACTTTTTATAAAAATAATTTGATTTACCTATTTTGTAAAGTATTGTTTCGAAACCTGGACAATTACCTTTGATAACACTTTTTTTTCCAGTTAATATTGTGTTATCATTTATAATAAAAATACATAATAAAAATAATTTTCCAATATTGTAGTTGAATCAATCTGTGCAATAGGTAATTTCTTTTTACATATTATATTAGACATCCTATATTGCAGACTGATTCTTCCTCAAGGCTTTGTATATTTTTGAACAGTAAACCAGCCAAATATCTATCATTGGTTTCGCAATTAATTCGTACGCAAGTTTCAAATTGTGAGTTCTTCTTTTATACAAAGAATAGGCTTTAATATTTGTGTACGGAGTTTGTGTGTATTCTTTCTCTAAAATGTCAATGGCCATTTCAAATATTTGATTGCTCTCTGCTGCACGTATCTGCATGATCATATAAAATTAATCATAAAAATTCATCATAAAAAATTAATGATCGTTAAATTAATATTGTGAATTATGTCATATTATATTATAAATTATATAGCATAAATAATTACACACACACACACACACACACACACACACACACACACACACACACACGCACGCACACACACGCACACGCACACGCACGCACACACACGCACACGCACACGCACGCACACGCACACGCACACATATCATACATATATCATAAATTATTAGATGTAGTAGGTTTCATTTAAAATTGATTGATTATCTCAATATCATTATTGAATATAAATCATGAATAATGTAAATTGACAAACATTATAATAGAAATTATTATAAAAAAGTAAAATATTAACAGCTAATTTTTCAATTGTAATATTTAATATTCTTTCATTTTAGTTTTTATATTTTAATAATTATTTTGTAATATATGATTATTTAAACTTTATTGCAGGGAAAAAACAATTATAATAAAATGATACCTTGTTCGCAAAATGTCTATAGTCTAACAAAGCTGCATAATTTGTAGAAGGCTATTGAATGCACAAATATTCATTACACAATAATTCATTCTATGTTAACAGTTTGTCATGATACTACCATTTTTAATAATAGAGAGCTTGGTGTTTTTGCTCCATGTTAGAGCGTCTTGTATATCATGCTGATTTTCTCTTAAATATTTTGCAGTTCGTTATATCTTTTTGTTACTTAATGCTCGCTAATTTTCTGTTTCTTATATGGCAAGAATTTCTTCCGAACTTTTCGGAAGCATAATAAACAAATACGTTTTTGTTCATATCCTTCTTTACACGCTATTGAGCATTCCTGTAATGCATGAACGGATACTTTACAAATTGCGCAAACACGCATTAGTTGGTGTAGCATCATTGATACAAGCTGGACATTTTGTTGCAGTTTGTGCATTTTCGGCAGTTTGCATTTCTTCTTTTTTGTTCATGTTTTTCATCTTTTGAGATCATAGTATTATCTTCTGCGTCTACAATTTTTAATTTGTCAAAATTTGTGAAAAGTCTAAATGAATTTTTATAAATTCGTCCACTCTTACAGGTAAGGTACAGTTTTTTAATATATTATTCTTTAATTTATTAAATTCTCCTTCGCAGTACTGGACGCTGGTACTCATCTATATCCGAAATCATCGCGGAAACACATGACCATAAAGAAAACATGTTTATATCTTTTAATAAACGCTAAAAGTGGAAAATAATGAGCGTTGTTACGATCAGGTTTTTTCAAGTTATTTTCAATTTTTTTATTGATTTGACTCATTCTAACCAGTCATTACCGAAGGATTCAATAGTGTCGTTTTCATCATTTTCTTCCAAATATTTTTCTTCCAAATGCGTGTGTTCATTATTTTCATAATCTATTGTATCTGTGACAAATTATTACATAACAAACATGTAATTTAAAAATATGTATATTTTTTTATATGAAAAATTTAGAAAAATTTTTATATAAGATAATTAAATATAAAATATTTCCTCGTTTAATGTTAAGTACAGGCATGTAATTGTGTTAGTACATAAAAATAAATTTTTTCCGATGTTTACCCAAAATGAGAAAGGTAAAAAGAATAATTTTTGTTGTAAGATTTTTAT
>NW_017259276.1:5702-13184 GCF_001594045.1 Atta colombica | reverse complement strand
TTTTTTTACTTTTTCCATTTAAATAAAAATAAATTTAGGATAAATAAAAAAAATTTCTTTTATGTACTAATTATAAACTTACATACTTATATAAATAACTCCGAGAAAATAATTTCGAGGTATATTGAAAAATAAAATCATTTATTAAAAATAAAAATGTTTTGCAAGAGTTTATTTCACTATTTTATATTTGAATATACGAAAAGCATCGAAAATTTTGGGAAATTCTATATATTAATTCTATATATTAATTTAGTAAAAATAAAAATTGTATTGAGAATAATAAAAAAGACTTACCTGTTACAATACGTTTTAATTTATTCTTTTCTTTCTCACAGCGAGTTTCTTCGCTATTTACCAATTTATCTTAAAAAGAATTACAGATTAAACCTATTGAAATATATCAAGCGGAAAAAGCCGACAAACTCATGATATTCGGAGATTTGGAACCTCCTCACTTATACAAGTCATCAGTATTGCATGTAGCAAAAAATGAATACAAAAAATCACAATATTTTGATTCCGATCCCATAAAAGTCTTATGTATTATGGAATATATGCTTATGCCAATTCATAATATTGGCATATCCGTTTTTCATCCATTAATGGGCTAATCATCAGCTGCAAGTTTATCGGATATATTGTTTATCAGATATAAATACATTATACATTATGTTACAGGTAGTAAAAAAATTAATGAGATCGAATGATATTTTATCGCAATATATATATTTATACAAAGCAGTTATAAATTACAATGATAAACAATTTCCAGTAACACAAATGTTATCCGAAAGACACACAACCAACTTCATTTCTGATTATTAGAATGATGTAGACCATTCGATTAGACTCGGTGCGCACTGGTGCTCATTAAAGTCGTTGTACATAAATTGAAATAAAGATTTGTATTTAATATAAATATAAAAACAGATTAACCTGCGAAATATTAAATACATTTCATTATGCTGTTTAGTAAAATATAATACAATGTATTTTATAATTCGAATTGTTTTTATTTCACTTTTACTCATGCTGAGGTAATAATATTTTTCGAAATAAGTTTTTTACAAACATTTCTAATCAATTTAGAAGGGATTATTGTGTCGAAAGTCCGAAAGTTATTGCAATAATCTTTGAAATAAATTTATTTAATAAATTCATATTTATGTAACGTATATATTCATAATATCCTACTTTGATCGTAATAAGCTTCTCGAATTTTAATTCGACTAAAGGATTCTATCACTACACATTCATTTTAATTTAACGTTTATACTTATTCTTGTATCCAATCTTCTTCAGGTTCCATAATAATATTTTACGAAATTTTAAAAATGAACTTGAAAGAAACAATGCCAATATAAAATATTCCAAAATCCATTTAACAAAAATAAAAATTTAGAATTAATTGGAATCGTTGATTATCAAAAATCCTCAATGTCAATACAAGGATCAAATATTAGTATTGGTCTATACTAATCTCTAGTCTATACTATACTGCAATCTGTAGGCGGTCTGAAAACTGGATCGAGTACAATTATCTCGTGCTAACAGCCAAAAATGTTAAAAAACAAAACATATATATCCACAACACGTAATCCTCATGTATATTTGTGACGAATAATAAAATAAATTATACGTAAAAAGAGAAAAATCTATACTTATTACACCCTTCTTCAAAAAAATTGAACATATGATCTATAATATAATAAAAGCGAAAAGGGTGTAAAACATGATGACCTTAAAGTCTGTCGATTTTTTCTACAATAATTTATATAATTCGTATAATATAAAACAATAATCCATTTTTTTCTCAACAGTTGATGTCTTGTTCATCACCGCCAAAATTTTATAAATTTGATTTTTCCTAAATTAAAACCTTTTAAGGATCTGTGTCAAACTTCACCCCTATTAACCTAGATCCCCTTCCCCCCCTCCGCGTCATTGCAAATCGAGTTCAGACATGATCAAAAATTTTAATACTATTTTGTTATTTGCCAATTTTTTTGCTCTAGAGCGAATTTTTGTTTTAATAGAAAAAAAAGGCGGCTCAGATTAATGGCTCTATATTAATAGAAAAAAAGTGCGATATAAAAAACATAAAGAAAAAAACATAAAGGTGCGATATAAAAGAAACAAGTAAATCAGATTTTCCTGCTTTTTGTTATAGAGCACACACATATTAAACACAAACATATTAAAAAAATGATATTGTTAAATAATCGTCTATAAATAATCAGAACTGCATCGATAAGCGTCGCGGAATCATGAACTAAAAGTTTCATATACAAAATATGTTGCTCGTACGAATTTGATATCAAATTGTTTTAAACATCATATACTATCGAAATATATTGATATTCGAATTTGTCGCTAACTGACATATGAAAAACAATCAGTTTATTCTGTCCGTTTCAGCGTCGAGGCATTAAAAGCCCAAAATTTTGTTAAAACAATTTGTTGCCCACATGATTTTGATATCACAACATTCCTCGAATCTTTTTGATAACAAGATAGTTCTCGATGCATAGTTCTCGATATTAATAAAGTACCGATTTATGATTTTATTGTTAACTCTGACACATGAATAACAATTAGAATAGGAATAAAATTCTGGCGCAGACAATCGAGATAAACTAACTGTTTTCTTGTGTCAAAATTTGCAAAAAAATCGGAAATGGGTGTACTTTGAGAGTCTATGTTACAAGGAACATTTTGGTACTAAAAACATTGGCGCAACAAATCCTTTAAGCAATGTTTAGAGAGTGCCCCGCGAGGACGCCGATCCAGATGAACTAATTGTTCTTCTTATGTCAAAGTTAGCAACAAACTCGGATTCGTCGGGAATCGCGAGCAACAAAATCAGAGAATAGTAATCAGTCAAGATATTTCGAGAATTTATAATTTATAGGTGGTGTGCTGATTCGGGATGGCTAGGAGTGGTTTTTGATGATTCGGGATAGAGCAACAGTATTGGGAAGTGAGCAACTAATTAGCATCAAATTAGCGCAAAAAAAATACCATATTTTTAAATTTTTTTTTATTTTTTTGAATGGCTGTGCTAACTTTATTCTTATGCTAGCACAGCCATTGATTTCTCGGAATTGGAGCAACAAAATCGGAAATAGAGCAACAAATTAGCAACAAAGAAGCACTAAATTTCTGTATAACTTTTATTCGATTGTTTGCTGTGTCAGCTTAATGAACGTGATCTTGTAGACATTCCTTTTTAAATTATTATTTAAATAGTCTTTATGAACCTTAATAAATTGTTTCAACTTGTTCAAACTAAAAAAACCCTATGGCAAACCCCATTAAATTATATTTTTGAATTTGTTCGATATCTTTTTTATACATATGGAAAATCATTTTACTCATTTTTTAATTGTTATTTGATCTTTTAGTTGAACAAAGATTTAATTTACTTATTAGTGTTTTAACTCTTGCATTAATAGTATCGAAAATAAAATCCAATGGATAATCGTTTTTCGAAAGTATCCTTACAATAAATTCAAGATTTTTTTGTGAAATTATGGATGCGAGATATAAAAATTTTATCTATCAAATTGGTTATGCCCTTCTTTAGCGAGATTGGATGCTGAGACAAAAAATTCAAATATCTATTCGAAAATGTTGTTTTTTGATACCAGTCACATACCAAAGAGTTATTTTTTAACATTATGGTTGTATCCAAAAAATTGATAGAATTACCATCCAATTCCAAAGTAAATTGTAACCTTGGATGGAATAAATTGAATTTTTTAAGAATAAATTCGATTTTAAAACTCGGTAAACAAAGAACGATATCATCCACATATCTGTAATAAAATGGTATATAATATTGAATATCGCTCGACGTCCAATTCTCCAAATACATCATAATTAAATTAGCTACAATCGGGGAAAGAGGATAATGAATTCATAGGCGTTCCAAAGGCGTTTGTTTATATAATTGATTATCAATAAAATAAATCGAATCCAACACCAAGCGAACTGCTTTGAGAAATTCATCTTTCAGTAAATTGCACTTTTGGCAGTACGTAAATCCTAGGAATGTTACATCACTACAATAAAGTTGTCTGTACGTTGATTCAGAAAATGCAATTTTGTTTTTTCCATCCTGTTAACAATTGCCTCAAGTTATTGTTAATTTTACTTGTAAGATCTTTCAGAATTTTATATATGTCTTCATCCTCAAGCATTGTTTTAACTCTTTCATTGTTTTTGTCTATTGTCAACAATTAAGTTGCCTTAATCCGTTTTAATAAAAATAATGTTACTATTATTCTTTAAAAATTGCTTGATTAATCGTGTTGCTTTTTTTAATTTTTTGACTACAAAATTCTTTTTTTGTTTGAGAAAAAAAAGACTATTAATTATTGCAATAGAATTATTTCTAATTAAGTTGTATAACGACATCTGTAATTTTTTGATATTAGATTTAACGTTTTTTATAAATTCAAAAATTAATTTCCTATTGTAACTACTGGGAAGAGAAAAATTTTCCCCTAATTGCAAAAAGCATTGAACACAATTTGGAATGGAGATTCAAGACAAGTTGATGAACCATTTTTTCCTTAAATATTGGGAATATGGGAAAAAGTTCGTGGCGATTTTTTAGTAAAAATTAAAGTGTTTTTCTTAGAGTATTGAAATCAATTTATTTAAATCAAATATGCTCCATTATTTTCTATAATATTTTGCCATTTTTGGGGCAGAGCCATAATTCGATCGCGATAGAACTTCTATGGTTTCCGATCGAAAAACTGCTTCAAGTGATTTTCACAGGCCTCTTTTGAAGCTAGCTTTACACCATTAAGAGAGTTTTGCAGAGACTTAAACAAATGATAGTCTGAAAGTGCTATGTCAGGACTATACGGTGGATGCATTAAAACTTCCCAGCCAAGCTCTCGCAATTTTTGCCGAGTCATCAAAGATGTGTGTTGTGATGGAAGACGACACCTCTCCTATTGATTAATTCTGGCCACTTCCTCTTAATTGCTTGTTGTAATCTCTGCAGTTGTTCACAGTAGAGTTCGGAATTATTATTGATTGGACGATAGCAGCTCATAGTGCGATTCCTTTCCAGTCCCATTACACATACAACATCACCTTTTTCCTCGTCAATCCAGGTTTTGCGATTGCTTGCGCCTTCTCTCTTTTTTTTATCCACGATCTTTTTCTAGTTGGATTGTCGTAGATGATCCATTTTTCATCATCAATTATCATTCTCTTTAGAAATGGCTCAATTTCATTCCGTTTCAGTAGCGTATCACAAATGTTAATTCCATCATGTTCCTAACTCTCAATTCGTGAGGAACCCAAACATCGAGCTTCTTTTTGTATCCAGCTTTGTATAAATGATTTAAAACTGTTTTGTGATCGATGCCTAGTTCCCTGGCAATCTCCACAGTGCTCACATGCTTATCACGCTCGATTTTTACCATGATTTCATCAGACTTTTCAGTGATTGATCGATCGGAGCGAAGGTCATCTTTCACATCCAGCCAAATTTCCAGTACGAAAGCGAGCGAACTATTTCCGTGCTGCTGATTTTGATAGAGTATCTTCACCGTAAATAGCGCAAATTTTTTTCAAGCCTGTGCAGCATTCTTGCCTTTATTATAGTGATACTGCAAAATATAGCGAATTTTTCCTTATTTATTTCCATTTTCAAAATAAAATAAAAAAAAACTTTTGATCCATTTCACCGATTTCAATCTTTTTCGGCTCAAAACAAAGGTTAAAATGTCACTTTTTAAACGCACGTCTAGTGTTGCCGATGCGATTAGTAGTTGCCGACTACTGCGCATTTAATGCCATCTAGCGGGAAAAATGCCACGAACTTTTTCCTATACCCAATATACTAATGAACATTTAGTGTTCTCAAATTCATTCGGGGACACAGTAACATCAATCAAGTTGTCTCCCTCCGAAAGAGTAACTCTTTTATTAAGAAACAATTGATTACTATTACTGTCATCATCATCTAATGATTTCAACCAAAAGTATTCAATGTCCTTCATCTCTCCTATTCTTCTCTTTCTTTCTTTCAAATTTAGCTCAGCAATCTTCTTATTGATCCTTTTTCTTTCAAGTAAGAATTCATTATATATTTTTTGTCTTGAGATTGAAAAAACTATTTAATATATTAACAGGAATTCCCCTTAAAGCAATGCGAGCAAGATGGAAAGTTCTATTTCTCGCAATATTAATCGACAAATATGCATCATTGAATTCAATCTTAAAAATTCTTTTAATATAATCTTTACGAATATTATTCATCCTATTAATTGAATTTCTTCAAATCGACATTTGGAGTACATTTAATAATTCTATGTAAATGTGGAGGCACAATCCTTCTATTAATACAATTTTTTGTGAATCTAGCGCGATTCATGTTCTTGTAAATCAATTTACGTTGTTTAATCCATTGTTTTAATATGTTACAATAGTAAAATCCAAACACACAATGAATAAAGTTAAAAAATGATCTACGTTGGTGACGCATTTTTCAGCCTAGCGTACTTAACAATAAGAAATTACAAAGTAACACTAAACTAATAAGTTTATCCTAGACTCTTTTAATTGAACAAATTTAGAAATATACAATATAACAAGCGATAAGAGTCAATGCTTATCAATTAATGCACTTCTTGATATTAAATAATATATAAATTGATTTTGGACTTTCCACTCATGGTTTGAATCTTCATCAGTAATTTTTTCCCCCCTAACACAATGATTAGATTATTGCATTACAAATTAAATCTCCAACATTTTTCCTCTCAAAAAATTGAACCGTTATAACTGTTGTGAGGTAACATACTCAACAAAGTTTGAAAGCTGAATGGCAATGAGAACTCAAGCTAAAATTATATAAATGATAAACATTCTGGATGTGGAGAATTATTATAACAAACGATTGATATCAGAGATGATGCACATTAATCGACAGATCAATAGGCAAATTTACAACAAGATACCGTTACCTTAAATCATCAATAATCTAACCGTTGTATTAGGGGGGAAAGATTGCTGATGAAGGTTCAAATCATGAGTGGAAACGTCCAAAATCAAGATTTATATATTTAATATTAAGAATTGCGCTAATTGATACATAATCAGCGTTGACTCCTATCGCCTGTACTACATGTTATATATTTCTAAATTTGTTAATTTAAAGATAGGGGAACTGAGTGGACGTTACCTCAGCCCCCTCTTCACCTCTTAAAATTAATAAGGGGAAAAAATAATAAAATGCCAATTTGAGCCAACAGTTTATAACTGTGTATTTTATACCATTTATTCAAAGTGAATATTATAACGTATACGTTTTGACTAAGGTCAATTTCCTCTTCAATACAAAGAAATTTACTTAAACTATTAATTATATTAAAATTACATAATAATAGTGCACAAATATAAATTATTAATGTATAAAATACGAAAAAACTGTAGTAGTGATATCCGAGTTAA
>NW_017259276.1:0-5602 GCF_001594045.1 Atta colombica | reverse complement strand
CACATACATCGCTCCATAATATCAGTTTCATACCGATATTGGTTGCTCGAGATAGCGTTGAATGAATACAGTCCGGTATACATCAATATCGCACTAGCTGTTATTAATAAAAGCTTTTTACAATAATAATGTTATAATAATAATAATAACAACAGTAATAATAACAATGACTATGTTAAATTTACGAAAACATTCAAATATTTTTGATAATATATACAAAAATATATTTTGGACAATTATTGAGAGTACAAATTAGTTCGGTCCGTTTTTTTTGTGCATTTATTTCAAAACAAAATGAATGAACAGATCAATTAAAATGTTGTCCATCGCTGCCTATTACTTTTTCCCATCTCTCAGGCAATTTTCGAATTCCATCTCGAAAAAATGACTTGTTTTTGGAGGCTCCAATTTTGGAGCCAATTTTCGATTTCTGCGAAAGAAATGAACCGGTGACTTGCTGCATCCTTCGGAACAACCAGTAATCAGAAGGAGCAATATCCGGAGAATATGACGAGTGCGGTAAAACATTTCCCATTTAAGCGTTTCCAAATATTTTTTTACGACTTTAGCGACATGAGGCCGAGCGTTGTCATGAAGAAGAATAACTTTATCATGTCTTTGCTCGTATTTTGACCGTTTTTCTCGCAATGCATCTCAAACAAATCAATTGTAGCCGATACCGATCGCCCATAATGGAATCGCCAGGTTTTAGCAGCTCATAGTAAACAAGACCCTTTTAGTCCCACCATACAGAGCATGATCTTCGAATCATGAATGTTCGGCCATGGTGTTGATATTGAGGTCGATGGCAATGATCGGGCTTAGCATGGTATTTTTTCTTCTTGGGATTGTCGTAGAATATCCACTTCTCATCTTCAGTCACAATCCGATGCAAAAAATCTTTTCTCTGTTGTCTTTGAATCATTTCCATGGCTTTCAATCATACAGAAACGGCTTGTCGAGTTATCCCCAATAATTCTGCAAGCTCCTCTTGCGTTTGATTCTGATCTTCTTCGAGTAATGCCTCTAATTCTTTGTCTTCGAATTTTTTTGGCTGTTCAGAGCGAGGCTTGTTTTCAACGCTGAAATCTCCATCCTTGAAACGTCGAAACCATTCCCTACATGATTTATCAGTTGGAGCACTGTCACCATAAACTTCGACAAGCATTCGATGGGCTTCAGCCGCACTTTTCTTCCAATTAAAGCAGAAAATCAAAACCTGTTCGCAAGTGCTGCTTGGTTAACACAAAATTCGACATTTCAAACACAGTAAAAATCAAGGTTTTTGTGTGAAACTCAAAGCGATATAAACTGAATATTATTAGCAGATGTTTAACCTCTCTGAAACCGCCAAAATCAGTTGTCACTATGAACCATTCACAACAATTGGAGCCATCTTTAGGGAAACAGACCGAACTAATTTGTACTTCCAATAAAATCAAAGTATGAATAAAGAAATTCTTATTTTCATAAAATATCGTTCATTTTGATCGTATAGAAACTAATTGTAGTGTCCGTCGTATTCAATGTTAACATGAATAATGTATTAACATTATTAATTATAAATATTGCATTTTGGTTTCGAATGTTTTTTAAAGCAAAATTCGATCGGGATTTCAAATTCTACTGGCCTATGTTCCAAATATCTATTTTGGTATAAAGTGTATTAAATGAAAAATGGAAAAAAGTCATCACTAACGATGAACAATATTTTAATTGATGTATTTTTTCATTTTGTTTCTTAAATAAATATATACTTTTAGAAAACGGAATTTTCCGATTGACCTAATAATTATTAAAAGAAAAAGAGAGAGAGAGAAAGAGAAAAAAAGTTTTATTGTCTATTTCATAATAAATTTGATACTATCTTATTGGTTATTCTTCAAAGAAATTCATTCAACAAGGGAAAAAATTAATCTTGTATAATATATAAACGACTTATTTAAAAGTACTTTAAAAATGTAATCAAATTATAAATATGCTGTTTCATCAAATCCTAACAATTAAATAAAAATAAATAAATGAAACGTATATCATTTCAATTAAAAAAAAAATTTATAATAAAAAAAAATAAAAAGTAATAAAAATTTTAAAAGTAAACACTTATTAGAACTCCGTATTACTCACAACTGGTAATACTTATTAATCAAAATCAAATACGAAATTGTGACGGTCTGCACCTTTTATACTTATGTTCATGTCAACACATACACAAATTATGCGTCAGCATATTTATTTTCTATCTAGATTAATAAGACGCAATGTTTTGTCAACATTATATTATTCATGTTAACATTGAACATGACGGACACTGCAATTAGATGCTGTACGATCAAACTGAAATGATATTTTATGAAAATAAAAATTTCTTTATTTATACTTTAATTTTAATTGTCCGAGATACATTTTTGTATATATTATCAAAAATATTTGATTTCGGAAGTTTAACAAAGTCACTGTTATTATTATTGTTATTATTATTATTATTATTAAAACATTATTATTGTAAAAAGCTCTTATTATAATAGCTACTGCGATATTGATGCGTACCAGACTATATTCATTCAATTCTATCTCGAGCAACCAATGTCGGTATTAGACTAACACGCATGAAGCACGTATATATAGAGGCGTTTTTCGTTCACATTCCAAAAATTCGTTTGCGGAACATGACTTTTGTATAGATTGTTGTTTTCAGCGTAACATATTTTTTAATTTTTGTTTTTATAAAAATGTTTAAAAATTAAGGGGTGAGAATAGGGGTATATAATAAGTAAATAAATAAATAAATTTTTTTATAGTTCTGAAGTTCTCTCTTGCAAACCATTCAACTTTTATTTTAATCACTTTTTTGTATCTTTCGACGATATTCAATCTGAAAGAAAAAAACCTATTTTTTTCAAGGGAGGATTTTACCTCCTTAACATGCGATTCAGTACATATAAAAAAATATTTCTGTGTTTCTGATTTTTATCTATAGAACAACATATTAAAACCTCATTTAAATCGGAGAGATTCACTTATTGTTAGTTGTGTTTCCTTGTGAGTAAAGAAGGCTTTGTGAATATAGATCGAATGCTCAATCGTTTCTGAGATATAAAATTTTTTGTATCATTAACATAAACTTATTTGCTACGTTTAGAAATGATATTCCATATCTCCTCCTATTTCCATACATGCTTGTGGCATCTTCTTCTTACAGAGTTCTTATAATTTTTCTTGCTGAATTTATGAACACTAAGATAAACATCGCATGCGGCACGTAGAAGTCAGTAAGTCATTCATTGATGTTTACATGCAAAAATATTTATATCTTAGAAATGATTGAGCTTTCAACCTATGTTACTAATTAAGATTTTTTTACTCAATATTGTATATACTATCTACTATAAAAATGCTGATTGTTTTTTTCAATACTCTGTATATACAGGATGTTTCAAAATTCACGGCCACGAAGCACAAGACATGATACTTTGTTGATATTAAAAGAAACAACTTTTTCTTTTTGCAAAATTACATCCGACAAGTAATTTTTGCAGGAGAACAGGTTGAAGTTAATCAATAAGCGCAAAAATGATTTATCGGACAATTTTGTTAAAGGAAAAAGTTGTTTTAGCATAATGTATGACATCTTGTATTTCGCGGGCATGAATTTTGAAATATTCTGTATATAATCATGTATATAATCTGTATATAATTATTTATAATCAATTTTTTTTACATTTCTGCAAATTGAATTTTTCTAAAATAAGTAATGAGAAAATTATCTTTTGAATTATTTTTAATGTTTTCTCATTATTATTTATGTTACATTCTTTGAAAAAAGTTTTACAAAAGTAGTTTTACAAAAAAACGAAGATGTATGGACATGTATGGACATATTTCATATACAATTATATGTTTATGAATATTTATGCATGTTATGTATGTTTACACACACACACATATATTTTTTTTTATAAATAAATTTTTTATCGGAATACAATTTTGTACTGTCATCTTCGGATGACAAGAATTATTGAACAATTTAATAGAGGATTTAAACAACGTTGTGTCTCCACTGTTCCCAGAGTTCTGCTATTTTTTTTCCTAGTGTGAAAACGGCTAACCGAAAGAAAATCAATACAGATCGAGAAACAACTGAGTTTCGTCCGAACTGTCATTATGTTTGAATGTTTGCTGCTGAGATTCTGTATTTATTGTATTTTCCCGCACAATAAAATTATCATTGTGTCTTTTTTACACGAGCAGTCATTCTTCATGGAAACGCGAGTGCAAGTAAATGATTTTCACAAGACAGGTGTGAGTGACTCACAATTTTTGGTACGAGTGATCGTTGTCTGAATGCAATAGTATTCTGAGGAATTGAATAATATCGAATTAAAAAGGCGATTTTGATAGAGTAAAGCATCAGCGTTAAAATTTTGAAAAATACTAGAGAGGAATTAGAATTCGGGATTGGAAATTTCAGGATTAAACTACAAAATTCGGATTTCTTTCTTCTATGTTCACTTTTTAATTTAATAATTCTATGATCCTCACGAGTATTCATACAAACACGATGCTATACAATACCGTTAGAATCAATATTGGACCAATCAGTGTCCGAGATTTAGTTTCTCAAATATTTAATTTCTCAAAGTTATGACACATAGGTTAGTTTAACTAAACGTTTACAACGTAACGTTGATAAAAATCAATCAGCGTCAAATTCAGGTTTAATTTTGACAAAATTCCGCTGAACTGAAGATTAAGAACCATTTCGATCAATTTTAATCTACTGTTAATCCATTGGAATTGGCCAATCACAGCCGAAATGATAAATGCGATTGATCAATGTACTAATTGTCGATCAAAGATAATCAGAGTTGGTCGAAATGACCTTAAGACAAAAATGGTAAAATGGGCCTTAATCGAATAAAACTAGCATTATTTGTACATACACCTTACTCATATATAGCACATAATAAATTTCTTATACTTTAATCAAAGTATAAACTAAAGTTAAAGTATGATAAACCTTGCCAGAGGACACCTCTTCAGTGAATCTTAACCTTGACATATGTAGTAAAGATGAAGGTATTGTTCAACTTTTTCTTAATTAATCGGCAGTCTTTTATAGTTTTCAAAATATACTTACATAAAATTCATCTTCAAAAATTTTATTATTTTACGTGTAGCGCTGCTAGTTAACATCAAGCTAACAGGACTTACAAGAAAAAAAAAGAAAAAAAGAAAAATAAAATCATATTTGAATAATACTGATTTTGTGCTAATTTGTGCTATCAGAAAAAAGTTAATATCCCAGTCAGAAATAATTCTTGGAAAAGACATCGTTATAATGGAAAAGTTGTCGATTCGAAACTTGCATCAAAATTTCAACATTTTCGAGTGATAAAAAATTATGTATGTAGAGAGTGTAATAAGAGTTTGATATATTTGTAACATTTTTGGTATAAATTTGTGATACGTAATCTTTATATTTTGAATATTTTCGTTCAAAAGTCAAATCGATCATTTTTTTCAATTTCATTTCGACATTGCAATATCGCTCTAATCATAAAAGCTTTCTCAAAATTTTTCAGAATTTATAGATAATTTT
>NW_017259275.1:539734-540941 GCF_001594045.1 Atta colombica | reverse complement strand
TATATATATTTAAATAGAAAAGAATGTCAATTATTAACTATGTATATGTAACTTTTCCATTTTACAAAATACAAAAGAAATGTGCAACATTCAAAAAAGTACGCAAAACTTCGATACAAGACAATGAAATGATCTAATCAATTCCAATACTTATAATTTTTAATTCTACAACGCGTCTTCTATAATTATTATTTCTTTATATGATAATAAAAATGTTATTTAACAACTATTAAATGTGTTGCAATATCGCATCTATGATTCAAATAATATATGAAATGAATTAAACAATTTAATCACACGTATATAAATTCTATTTCTCGCTTTACTTTCAATAGAGAAATAACTTTATGAGTCTCTAAATATCACGAGGAAACACTGCGTTATCACTGCGTTAAATAGAAAATAACTAGTCCAACAATGAAACCAAGTCTTTCCGAGTAAGACGTTGAATAGTATCCGATGGAAAGAAGAATGATCTCCACGGAGAGCGAACTGTGCTCTGCTTTTCGTCAAGTTTCACGTCAACGCGAAAGAAAGTTAAGAGATTTGTTGGACACTAAGAACTCCGTTGCAGAAGGAAACCAATCCCAAATTTTTCGGACTGTTCTTATAATAGCCCATCTTGGCAACAAATTAGCAATTGTTACCCTTTTCCAAATTTTTACAAATAATACAAATATTATGCAATTATTGAATATTTTAATGATAACTAATCAATATTAAGCACAATTTTATAGTACACAAGTACAGATCAAGATTTGCACGCAAAAATATATTCTTTATATTATTACGAAATACAGTATCTTAACAAAATAAAAAACATGGATAGAATAATTTATCAAAGGATAGTTACAAATGATTATATTTCAAAGTAATAAGATACATACGTCATTATAATTTATTATATATGTGAGTACAAAAATTCTTAGGTACCAACTGTTCAAGATGAATCGAACCGATAACAATAAGATTTAAATTTTATTCGT
The DNA here is from genome assembly GCF_001594045.1 of Atta colombica. NCBI lineage: Eukaryota > Metazoa > Arthropoda > Insecta > Hymenoptera > Formicidae > Atta > Atta colombica. The sequence continues at coordinate 539,955 of NW_017259275.1, read as the reverse complement.
TTTTTCATCTTATTTTGATTTTATAATCGAATATTATTAATAAAAATTTATATCAATCTTCTTTTTTCTGCAGCAGTTATTCAAATGTAAAGTCAAGTAATTAAATAGGATTATCTAAATAATTAATGTAATATTTAGATAGAATTAGAGACCAAAATCTTATTGATATTGGGGTACCAATCGACTCGTCTTGAATTTTTAAGTACTCACATTGTTAATTA
>NW_017259275.1:537131-539634 GCF_001594045.1 Atta colombica | reverse complement strand
ATTTAATTTTATAAATTATTTAAATTTTATAAATTATTTAAATAAACATAACACATCTTTTGATAAAATTTTATCAGGTAAAAGAAGCTAAAAATTTCTTGCATAATATTATATATAGACTGCATATGTATTTCATCATCACGAATTAATCTAAAAAATTTTTTAATTAATTAATGTTTTGGAATAAAGGAATGTCCAGTGCCTGAAAACAGAAAAGAAACTAAAGATTAAAATTAAAAAATATATTCATTTGTAACACATTTTTTCTTAAAGAAAGTCGCAAAACCGACTTAACAAACTAATTTTAGTTTATTTAATGTAATTTACTTATCTATAAATAATTACTATCCATGTTCAATCCGTTAAATCTTATTATTGTTAAAGCAGTATTAATGTTAATTATTGCTGAAAGAATATTTAATAAGAAGAATAAATTCTTATCTCATACTATATTTAATTAATTTCTTTTTTGATTAGATTTAAAAAAATTATATTGCCGTAGTCATTAACTTATTGTCGAAATCACTGTTTTCAGAAAATATTTTTAAAAATCCTTAATTAATTAATGGATTAATATCAACCCTGCAACCCCGAGAATCTCCAGATTCAATGAAGTACCGAAATAGGCATCTCGGATGGATGCTACCCAAACTGACGAGAAATAACTTTCTCCGTTAAAAATCATTACTCTCCATCGGTACCAGGTGTAGAAGTATGAAATGACGATTTGAGAAACAGATGGCGCACCAATGCAGTATGAAGTACTAAGATTTAACATTATACACCATTTTATTGTACCATCAACAAGTGTCAAACCCGCAAAGTGATTTGATTGAAAAGTGTTTGCATAGTATTGTGTTGCTGTGTTTAATATGACGAAATTTGTACCAAATAAGAAGCATTCGCGGACAGCATTAATTTTTTGTTTTCATTTGAAGAAAACTGCTGCGGAATCATACCGATTACTTGGAGAAGCTTATGGTGAACATGCTCCATCGCAAAAAACGTGTGAACGATGGTTTCAGTATTTCAAAGTTGGAGATTTCGATGTTGCAGACAAGGAACACGGAAAACCGCCCAAAAAGTACGAAGACTGCAAGCATTGCTGGATGAAGATGATTCACAAACACAAAAACAACTCGCAGATTGAGCGTTAGTCAACAAGCTGTTTCCAATCGCCTACGAGAGATGGGAAAGATTCAGAAAGTCGGCAGATGGGTGCCACATGAATTGAACGAGAAATAGATGGAGAGGCGCAAAAACACATGTGAAATTTTGCTCGAACGATACAGAAGAAAGTCATTCTTGCATCGTATCGTTACTGGGGATAAAAAGTGGATTTTTTTTGAGAATCCCAAGCGCAAAAAATTATGGGTAGACCCAGGCGCACCATCCACATCGACCGCAAGACCGAATCGCTTTGGCAGGAAGACGATGCTCTGTGTTTGGTGGGACCAGAAGGGTATAGTCTATTATGAACTATTGAAGCCTGGCGAAATGTTAATACCAAACGCTATCAACAATTGATCGATTTGAATCGTTCGCTGCTTAAAAAACGACCAGAATATCAAAAGAGGCAATACAAGGTCATTTTTCTCCATGACAATGCTCCATCACATACGGCAAAACCAGTTCGGAATACGTTGGAAGCACTCAGCTGGGAAGTTCTACCCATGCGGCTTACTCACCAGACTTGGCTCCTTCCGATTACCACTTGTTTGCATCGATAGGTCACTTGCTGAGCAGCGCTTTGGTTCGTACGAAGATGTGAAAAAATGGCTCGATGAATGGTTTGCGGCAAAAGGGGAAGATTTTTATTGGCGTGGTTGCCCGAAAGATGGGAAAAATGTGTAACTAGAGATGGAGCATACTTTGAATAAATCTCTTTTTATCATGGTACAACATTTATACGTCTACTACTTGATGACTAGGAACAATCGCAATCGAGCCCCAACTATCGAATATGAATATGAAAATAACGCAGTATTTGCATTAACTTTTAACGATTTAACATATTTAATAACGAAACATAATCTAAGAATTCAGAAAGAATTAATAAATATTTAATATTATATTTCATATTATATTATACTTCACGCGTTTCATTGTAAAGTGAGATAAACTAAGACGTTTTGTTAAATTTTATAACAAGTTCTAATATAAAAAAATTTGAAACTTCGCAAAAATATTAAATTTATTTGTGACATGATATCTAATGATATCTAAGATATGAATGTTAATTTCGTGAACAAAAACTGTATATACATATCGTCATTGTCGTCAATTAATTATTATAATACATGCTACATAAACTATAACTTTTAATACAGAATTTTAAATGAAGTATTTTCCGAATTTTTTATTAACAATCTTTTGGTAACAAAAAAAATTTTTAAACCTAAGACGAATGTTTATTAAATACGCATCGATCTTTATCTTATTGCATCCGATTACATAATAAATATTATTTACAATTATTATTACATAAATTACAAATACATAA
>NW_017259275.1:532634-537031 GCF_001594045.1 Atta colombica | reverse complement strand
TATAATAATAATAAATATATTTATATACTTATACCTAATTATTATATATAAGTTATTATTATTTTGTCTATAATAGAATCTTTTCAACCCTATTTTTCAACTCAAATTATTAACACTCTTATATCCTGACCGAATCCCTACCTATCTATCCATATTCGAATATATATTCCTACTTGCCCATATTTTTTCCATTTACCTACCTACCCGCATATTTCAAGTTTATAAAAAATCGTTAATTAAAATTGCGATGCGATATGCGATTTAAGAAAACCGATTTTTTGGTTATTCCAGCAAAACACCTGAAATCTACTCGAGCGATAAATCTAAGAAATCAGAATATACGCGCGCGAATAGAATTGGATCTCCAGTCTCGTACATATATGAGAAAATAAAAGAAAATATAGAAGAAAAAAAAACAAATAAATAAATAACAATTTTGTACATTACCTTATATTCCACGTGATCATTTTTTCCAAAATATATTCGTCCTTTTTTCTTCAGGCTAGATTGGACTTACCTTTCGTCACATCTGATCATAGACTGATCGCATTTCAATTAAAAATCGATATGACAGAGGTATCTTCTTGCTATTGCATTATTATTATCGCCGACAATATATTATGTTCGATTCGTGTGTAGTACATACGCGAGAAGATCGTATCAAAAATTTAAACTAATGAAAAATTATTTAAAGAAAATATTGATAATAATCGTAAAAATTATACAAAATTGAAGATATATTCACAAATTTCATTACTTGCATGAGAATTTTGATCGAATATTTCTCTATGACACGCGTTGTTTAAACTTGGAATTTTATTTAAGTTTAAAAAGACTTTACTTGTCGTATTATATGTATATTGATGCTGTTCTAAACAAAAAAACTTTACATATTTCGCGAACAATTGAAATTTATAATGTTAGTATAATGATCAAAAATCGGTAAATAATAAAGTAATAGAAAATTTGATGATACATAACAGTGAAGATATAATGTATGTTTATATGATAAGCATCTTCAAAGTAAAATACACAAAACAAAATAAATGACATAAGATCCGAAACTAAACATACAGTATCTAATAATACAATATTATAATTAATTATCGTGCTGCTACGAATAACGTAAATAATTATAAGATTACCGATATATTTTATTATTTTTCATTTCATATTCAGATTACTTTTAATATAACATTTGATATAAATTAAATTGTAAAATAAGTTATATAAAATCATAATTATGAATAAGAAAGAACAGTTAAATGAAACTGATGGATCAAGATGTTATTCATATTTCCAGCTTATTAAAATATATATTTTAGAATGTGATAGCTTGAAGTTATACATAAGGAGAAATGAGTCACAATTTAGTGTATCATGATACGTATTATAATGATCAATATTCAAACAAATCTACTATTATTTATTGTGTGTAGTCTGCAGTTACATATAACATATTAAATTTTAAGTAATTGAACAAATCATGAACAAAAGACGTTAATAAAATTATTGATAGAATAACGGAAACTTAGAAAGAGTAATTCGATCATCAAATAGCTTTTTAAATGTCTTTAAAAGTAATTATCAAAGCATGAAAAAATAAGAAACGATCGATGTGAATAAACGAACGAATTATCATTTCCGATTCATAACATTGAAGGCGAATATTGATGATATTCGTGACATCAGATTCTAATTTAGATAAATCCTATTATATTTTTTCTCGTAAACCATTACCTAATTAATAATTCAACTTTAAAAATATTAACAGTCCTCAACCGATATTGAAATTATTGAAATACGGAATCCAGATTTCATGGGTAAAAATTGGGGATTTAATGCATTTAAACAAGAACTTTTCATTTTCAATGAAGCGATAGGAATTGCATACACAATAAAAATTACGAGATATTTTCCTCAGATTTTCCTTTCATTAATCCATTATTAAGTATCAGCAAAAGTAACCTTAAAAATCCGAATTCACATGAAATAAAATATTATATTGAATTAATTAATTTCTCTTTCATATGATATTTAAATATTTCACACATATTTTACAAAAATGCTACTACATTTCTTCTTTAATTGCGTGTTTATCCATAAAATACATAAATTAAAGCTTCATTTTACAATTATCCACAATCTCCGCTATTAGAATTCCGCGATTGTGGCTAAGAAATTTCTCATGACGCTTCATTTACAAATTTTCTTTTGATCACTATTCTGCAGAAACTCTTTTCTTCGCTTTCATCTCTTTGCATATATTTTCTCAACGTTTCACGAATCATTATACACCCATGTTGCAAATCTTTCATGAAAAGTGAAAATGAAAAACAACAGTGCGAATTGCACACGTAAAGTGACTGATGACTTGCTACGTTCGACGCAGATGCAGGATCAACAGTGAAATCGTTGCGAATACGACCGGCTTCTCATATCACGTTTAACACGCGTCTAACGTCTACGAGGCCTTCATAACCATAATACTCTGCGAACCACAATAGTCTGTGTCACACCAAGTGTGCAAATCACGCGGCTTGTAGATGCAACGTGAGGCAATCCACTTTCTGGGGCGCTATTGTCCACATCCCTCGTGCGTTAATCGTGGTTAATTCGGCTTATCGGCTTCCTAGACGCTAGTCTTACGAGACAAGCTCGACAGACCGGTAAATGTGGCGAGAATTGGGCACGTATTGCAACGATCTTATTTACCCGGACCATATCCCGAATTGATACAAATTTCGAGTAAAACCCGGAAACGCATCATTTATTGCACGTGCCATGAGAAAGTTGTAACAAAAATGTTAAATAACACATGAAAAATTAAAGACAATTTACGAAAGGAATAAAATATTGAGAGAGCTGAGACGGACGAGCTTATACAAGTGAGGTAAATAAAAGAACGTAAGACGAGAAAAGAAAAGAGAATAATTCTTGAAAAATTATGTTGATTGGCGTTTTTCGATGTATGTATTAGAATTGCTTTTTGTAATTTTTATGTTTAATTTCGGTTAATTTGTATTATTGTTTTTCAATTTCATCTTAAACGCATATTAAATGACATTAAAACATATTAATTTTAAACTAAATGTAATAAATTTAATAAATTTTTATAGCAATTAATATATCTATACTGAAAAAGAAATATAGTCAATTTTAATAAATATTTAGGTGAATACTAAATTACTAACTAAATATTTATTAAATATAAAGATATATTTATTTGATACAAGAAATATTAATTTGATTTAACAATCATTTTTTTTATTGAACAAGTATTATTTATTTACTATAAGTAAATGTTTAGTTGGCAGTATTGAACTAAATATTTATTAAAATTAACTATATTTTTTCTCAGTGTAACTATTTTTTTTATATTTTCATCTTCATGTCACGCTATATGCAAACGCTATTGTGACTTTGCAATCAAAATATTTCTATATATATAATATTTAACATATTACCACTTTGTCCATGGACATGGTACACTTATTGTTAAAGTAAGTTTCTGTTTTCTATTTAATTTTGGAAAAATGTGTTTAAACTCGATATAACTATTAAGTTATTTCTAACACAGTTATTGTTTTATTTAAAAAATTCTTTACTATGTAATTTCTTTACTATGTAATTCATAATTTAGCGGTTTATATTAGTTTTACAATAATCTTAAATTATGGGATTCTTGTGTTTGCACAATATTTACATAAAATAGAAACGATTGCAAAGATACAACGAAAAAGGAATGACAAGAAAGTTTAATCATCATAGACCCAATACATTATGAGTGTATTTATAGCATTATCTAGATAATTCTATTTGTTTTAAGATGTTTCATAGATAAATCTATGAAAATCTTTGTCTTATCGTGCTAATAATAATTTCATATTGACTCATACACTCTATCATTATTTTAAATTATGCATTTATTCTCTTATTTAACATACTGTAAGTGCGGCCCAGTTTCGGCCGAAATGTCTCTGAATCTTTAATTTATTGTTTATATATGTACATTTAAATATAACTACTGCACAAAAAACCTTGCATTGTGACTCATAAGCTCCTTATCCTAAAGCTCCTAGTTGCATTTATATTATTGTTGTTATATCACTTATTATATATCTAGCAATAAGTATTATATGAAAGTGCCTTTTTTATAGACAAATTTTAATGAAAACATTAATATAATTTGAAAAGTTCTTGTGTTCCGCGACAAAATTTATAGGATTTTTTGTCAGTTATTTTGCTTTACTTTAAATTTATCAATTAATCAAATGAATAAATTACAAATTATTATGTTAAAATTGATGCTGTTCAAGAATTAATTATTTATAGTCATATATAGTATTGCATTTTATATGCATATGTATATATGTACATATATATATATATATATA
>NW_017259275.1:525679-532010 GCF_001594045.1 Atta colombica | reverse complement strand
ATATAAAATATGTTAATTTTTTATATAATTTTATATAATTATATATGAAACATTTTCTTCCAGGTATAAACATAATAGTCTCAAGCACAATAGCATACCAAGACGCTGATCAAATTGACAAATAACGATAGACAAATCCAAGATTAAATATATCATAATTATTTATAGCTTTAAAGTAATGGATTTATATTTATTTTTATAATATAATGATAGATTTGCTACATTGTTCACAGATTCATTACTTGATAAAATCTTTATTACTCACCCGACTGATGCATAGCAGTAGAGTTATAGTAGAGCTACGTGGCTATATAGTTCTGTAACATACAAACATAAGATCCAAATTAAAATAACGTTCAAAATAATTAATTCAAAAAATATTTTTATACATATTGAATTTTTTAACTATATATTCGTTAAAAAATAATTATACATTTGCTTAAAATTATCTTCATGAAAATGAATTTCTATAATATGTTAGATTAATTCTTTTTCTTCTTCAATTATTATTTTTAGTCATCAAAATAAAACAATCTAATGGAAGAAATGAGACTAATTTTATATGCAAGTAAGCAATAAACCTACTTACCGCAAAGCTGTTGCTTTTTCTAAGCCTCCTCCTTCTTCTTCTCTTCCTTCTCCTCCTCCTGCTCCTCCTCCTTCTCCTCCTCCTTCTTCTGTTCAAAAAATTGTCAAGCCTGCTTCTCCTCTCTCTTCTCTTCCCATTGCTTACTTTGTGACATGTAGACAGTATCTATTGAAATAAATTATTTGTCAAAATTAAGTGCAGTTATAAATAATTACTAAAGATGCGCTCTATTTACAATACTTGTAAATATCATTTATCCTGTTTAATATTTGATAGACAACAAGAGTGAACTGATGATTACAGCGTATGAGCGTGAAAGCGGAACGCACCCTAAATATTATATCATATTTTGTTTGTATTATCGATATTAATTATACGTGATACATAATTCATGTTGCGAACAAAAAATAAGAACGCAGAAAATTGTCATTTGATACTTGCGATATTTTACAAATAAAATTTGGACATTGAAATGCATCTAAAATAGCGAAAAATTTCTGGACAATTGACTTTATGCATCAAAGACGAAACACTATTCGACTGCACGAGTATTGTTAAATACTCGTGCTCGAACGAATTATCGATATAAAATATTAATATAAATTTTGCTTACCAATTCAAAAAGTCACGACGCCATTCATTTGAAGCCGTCCATTTCGTATTCGCCGCATTCTGCAAATAAAACATAAATGCAATTATTGTGTCGAAGTAATTTCGTCTCTCTTGCGTGATCAATTTCACATGCCAAGAGCGATACGGCGATGTGCCGTCGCGGCACGTTGGCAATGTGTTGTGCGTGTTGTCTTTCTCTTATAACTTATAAGTGAATATTGAATCTGTAATTGCGCTAACACTAAGTATTGCAATAAATGACAAATACAGGTTTAATATAAGTTTTAATTATCATTTGATTGATGCCACTCTCGTCTCTTAATTATATTTGCGTTTCATTTACAGATCGAGATGTGTAAATGAATCATCATAGTTGTAATTAGAATGACGAGATAATTTCGTTTTTGCACAGTTATTTCGCCAAAATCAACGCGAACGACTCGATGTAATGCACTTCTCATTCTTGACGTCGCTTTCATAAATTTTCTGTATTTCAAGATATATCTAATGTTCGAAATATGGAAATAACAATCATAAAGCGTATGTTATAATATACGCTCGTCTTTTATGATTATTATTTCCATATGCAGATTGATATTCGAAAATCTCATTGTCAATTATTCAAGCGATATACTTTCGGCAAACAAGTTTTGCGAAATACGCGTTCGAACGGATTAATATGTGATTACTGAATCTATAGTCGGTAGTTAAATATCACGTAGAAAAATATACATTCAAATTATTATTCAGGTATTATATAGGTTTTAATTACCATATTTGATTGCGCATTTCCACTTGTGTGAGAGCCAGTTCGTTCCGCCATGTCTTCCCTATCCGCCGCATTTCGCGAATGAAATGTGAATACGATCGAAATGGGGAAGCAGCGTCATTTTCCGTGTGCGGTCAACTTCACGCGATGCGAGACGCGACGATACGACACGACGTCGAGCATCTTGATTTTCAATCGAATGAGTATGCGAGAAATATACTTTTGACCGAATAATCACTGCGCTAGTACTATATATATTAGAATCTGCAATACGCGATATTTGTTACGAGAAGTAAAAGCAAAGTTAATTATTACTTTAGTAAAGAAATCCAACGATGAACGAGTCTTTGTGCCGTTTCTCGTCGTTTATGTTCTAAGAGATTCCGTCGTTTTATAATCAACAGAGATTAGAATATGGAGAAAATCTCAATCGATTCGGAGACAGAGTGGGAACTTTTCCAACGTCGTTTTCAATAGAGATATTCAATAGAGAGTAGAATATGGAGAAAGTGACAATCGATTCGAAGACAGGGTGCGAACTCTTCCAACATTAAAATGACAGGATGTACCCTGTTCCCTGCTCGAATCGCAAAAAATGTGAAATTGAGAATTATCGCGGTATTTATATGAGCCGTCAAACGCTCATGGGCGAACCCCACCACTCGCATGCCAGCCAATCAGCGCGATGCTTCGCTGCTTATTGGATCGCATTAGCTTTCGAATGTGGTATATAAACGCTACACGCAAGAAATTTCACAATCAGTCTTTTTCGGAATTTAGAGCAGTTCGTCTATAAAGCTAAAGAAGTCTGTATGCATTCGGCAAGCGTTTTTATGATGTTATTATGCTTTTACATGTAATATATTTAGTGCATAGTTCGCGTTACGTATACTGTAGAATTTTAAACATAAAAGAGTATTTTGAATATGGAAATTATATTTTTTTCAAAAATTAAAAACCAATTAGAATAAATAAATAAAGGCTATCGAAAAAATTATATGAAAGAAAAATCGAACTTATAAAATAATAAACAATTATAAATTGTGAATCATTTCGCGCAAGTATAGAAATATACTTATTACTTAAAGTTCTATAATAAAATTTTAAATCAAAATATCAAATATAACAATACTATTCCAGTTATATATAACTGAGTTTTATTTTATTGTTAGGTATTAAATATAGTATGATAATAATCATTACGCTCACTTGTGTATGAAATGAAAACATTAAATTTTTTGTACAATATAATATATGCAGCATTGGAAAATGAACTTGAATTATATTAAATATATAATTATTTGATTATTAAGTCCGCATTGTTACACTTTAAAATACATGAAAATATGGAAGAGTATCATCAGAGAGAAACTTGAGAAAAAACATATTGTTGTAGTTAACATCCACTTCTTCAGAGGCGGTAGTGCGCAGCAGCATTTTGTAGATACAGATTTTGAGCCGTCAGTCCTCTCAGGTTTCTCTCTGATGATACTCTTCCATATTTTCATGTACTTTATGTACTTAAAGTGTAATAGTTGCGGACTAATAATCAAATTGCGCGGATTGCGCCACAAAACTATTCCCGCCTTTCTTCATATAATTGACGAGTTCAGCTTCTTGTATTTTATGTTTCGCATAAGTTTTATATGTCACAACAAAAGACATGAGTAAAGTAAATCGAAAACCATTTTCAGCACCTTCGGCAGCGAAGAAGTCCAAATTTAGGTAATTATTTGTCTTGCTAGTAAAATCTAATGCTTGTTAACCTCTACGTTTCTGTCCACATTGTATTTTTAGCTATTAACAATTCATCGTAATACTATTACTATTCATTAATACTTTTTTAATATCATTTAATTGAATAAATATGCTTGCTTTATATTTATTTATCTGAATCTAATATTTAGTATTATTTAAGAAATGTATTTTTCTTTCTATATATACAATAAATTTAAATAAATATTTATTGTTATTTTATGTTTTAATAAAATTTTGTCTTAAATACAAATTGACTGATTTGTATTTAATTACTATGATTTGAAAAATTACAAAATATTAAATATGTACAGTATCATATTTTTCTTGTGTGATATAATAAATTTAAAAATTTGTATATTAATTTTATCAAATAGAGATGAAGATGAGGAAAAGCCTAGTTCATTTGAGGCAGAACTGGCCATTATGGATCTTGCAGATGAAGATTTTTTAGATGAGACACTGTTAATTGGAGAAGTATGTCTAAATCGTATTTCGTTAATCTAAAATTAATTTTCTATTTAAATAAACGTACCATTTATATCTTTTATGGTATATGTGATAATACAGATTTATTATTCATTCATTAATAATTTTATTTTATATATAGGGACCTGAACAAGAAAATACATCTGCAAAATGGAGCAGAGCTCCTCCACCGCCTTTGAATCCAAAGATTGATACATTGTCATTTCAACAAATTGAAATTGATCATTATATAGGTAATAGATGTGTTCAAGTTGACAAAGCGGCTAGCCTGCTCGTCAAACAAATGAATATAATTAATTGTTACTTATAGATCCAAGCAATTACATTCAATCCTTCAGCGAGCAGGCTAACAGCTTTGTCTGGTTTGAATACGCCCAATAATGTATTTTTAAGTATATATATATATATATATATTATATTTAAAAAGCACAAGTCTATTAATTAAAAATATATCAGTATTGTAAAATTTATAATTGTACATAGGTAAACCTCTTCCTGGAATGCCAGGTAGTAAAGTAGGACCTGTACCGATAATGAGAATGTTTGGTGTTACGGAACAAGGAAATTCTGTCTGTTGCCATGTCCATGGTTTTTGTCCATATTTATTTGTATCAGCACCATCAAATTTTACAAACGATCACTGCAGGCCATTCAAAGTATGTTTATTTTAATCAAAAACTTGTGTTGATTTGTGTTTTGATAGCGCAGCAGCATTTTGTAGATACAGATTTTGAGTCATCAGTCCTTTCAAGTTTCTCTCTGATAATATTCTTTTCTATTTTCATGTACTTTAAATGTAACAGTTGCAGACTAATAATCAAATTGCATGGATTACGCCACAAAACTATTCCCACCTTTCTTCATATGATTGAGGAGCTCAGCTTCTTGTATTTTGTGTTTCGCATAAGAAATAATTAACTCCAGAATTTCTTGAATATAGGAGGCTCTTAATCAAGCTGTAAAGAAGGATATGAAATCAAATCCAAATAATATACAAGATGCTATCCTAGCAATTGAGTTAGTCCATAAACAATCGATGTATGGATATGGAGGAAATGATAAGTTGCCATTTTTGAAAATTACAGTGGCAGTCCCAAAATTGATAGCACCTTGTAAAAGATTATTAGAACAAGGCACAGTGTATACTGCATTCAATTATCATTATAGAGCGTTTGAGAGTAACATCGATTTTGATATCAGGTAGTGTAGACATATAACATTATGTATTATTATTTATATATGTTACATTTTTATCAAAATTACAACATTAATTTTTTTTATATTTGATTATTTAAATGCAAGATTCATGGTTGATACGTCAGTAGTTGGTTGTTCTTGGATTGAATTACTACCAGGAAGCTGGAAATTACGTGGCCAGTATGGACACATGTTGGAATTAACTACACGATGTCAATTGGAAGTGGATGTTGCATGGGATGCTTTTGTAACTCATGCACCGGAAGGGGAATGGTCAAAAATAGCTCCATTCAGAATTCTTAGTTTTGATATTGAATGCGCTGGACGCGAAGGTAATTATTGTCATTGCTTTTTCTCTTTTAAATTTGATGTTTTTTTATTATACATGAATTTAATTATAAATCCTTTCTGCAGGTATCTTCCCGGAAGCAAAACATGATCCTGTGATACAAATTGCTAATATGGTCATAAGACAGGGCGAGTCTGAACCATTTTTAAGAAATATTTTCACTCTTGATACTTGCGCGCCTATCGTCGGTTGCCAAGTTCTGAGCTTTGAAAAAGAAAGTTTAATGTTAGAGGTAAGTTAATTAAATCGTAGGAAAAGTATCCAGTATGTAATCAATTGTCTATATTAATGATATTATTTTATTTTGCAAGAAATGGGCTGATTTTGTGCGACAATTAGATCCTGACATTTTCACAGGGTATAACATAAATAATTTTGATTTTCCATACTTAATTAATCGTGCGCAACATCTCAATGTTAAAAACTTCAACTTTCTTGGTCGAATAAAAAATATAAAGTCTGTAATCAAGGATCATGTACTACAAAGTAAACAGCTGGGTCGTCGTGAGAATAAATCGATTAATTTTGAAGGAAGAGTTCCGTTTGACTTATTGCTAGTAAGAAAATTTAT